>NC_041381.1:251899111-252011953 GCF_002162155.2 Triticum dicoccoides
GTTTTGCGATACGCCACACCCCTCCCGATCAACAGGACCCCCGTTTCGACCGTACGAGGTCCGTTTCGTCCGTTTTGCGGTACGCCACACCCCTCACGATCAACAGGACCCCCGTTTCGACAGTAGGGGGTCCGTTTCATCCGTTTTGCGGTACGCCACACCCCTCCCGATCAACAGGACCCCCTTTTCGACCGTAGGAGGTCCGTTTCCTCCGTTTTGTGGTACGCCACACCCCTCCCGATCAACAGGACGCCGTTTCGAGCGTGGGAGGTCTGTTTCCTCCATTGTGCGGTACGCCAGGCCTCGTTTCCATCGCCTGTTCCGTCCAAGCCCTCCTGATGAACACAACCATGTATTCCGTTCCGACCCAGCCGGTTCGCTCCCACGCGTTCTGTTGCCTCCCGATGAACATGATCCATTCCGTTGCCTCCCCATGAACACGACGCATTTTGTTGCCTCCCCATGAACACGACAACGACGCTGTTTCTTCGTTTCGACCCAGCCATGTACACAATCCCTGGCCGTTGCTACGTCTTGAGCTTGCGTTGGTTTTCCTCGAAGAGGAGAGGGTGTTGCAGCAAAGTGTAGCGTAAGTATTTCCCTCAGTTTTGAGAACCAAGGTATCAATCCAGTAGGAGGCTCCTCAAAAGTCCCACGCACCTACACAAACAAACTGAGCACTCGCAACCAACGCAATAAAGGGGTTGTCAATCCCTTCATGGCCACTTGCGAAAGTGAGATCTAATAAAGCTAGTAGGATAAGATAAATATATTTTTTGTATTTTATAATATAGATGCAAAAAGTAAAGATGCAAATAAACGTAGATTGAAAGCAAATATGATAAGAGATAGACCCGGGAGCCTTTGGTTTCACTAGAGGCTTCTCTCAAGATAGCATAAGTATTACGGTGGGTAAACAAATTACTGTCGAGCAATTGATAGAAAAGCGCATAGTTATGAGATTATCTAGGCATGATCATGTATATAGGCATCACGTCCATAACAAGTAGACCGACTCCTGCCTGCGTCTACTACTATTACTCCACACATCGACCGACCACTGCCTGCATCTAGAGTATTAAGTTCATAAGAACAGAGTAACGCATTAAGCAAGATGACATGATGTAGAGGGATAAACACATGCAATATGATATAAACCCCATCTTGTTATCCTTGATGGCAACAATACAATACGTGCCTTGCAACCCTTTCTGTCACTGGGTAAGGACACCGCAAGATTGAACCCAAAGCTAAGCACTTCTCCCATGGCAAGAAAAACCAATCTAGTAGGCCAAACCAAACTGATAATTCGAAGAGACTTGCAAAGATAACTCAATCATACATAAAAGAATTCAGAGAAGATTCAAATATTATTCATAGATAAACTTGATCATAAACCTACAATTCATCGGATCTCGACAAACACACCGCGAAAAGAGTTTACATCGAATAGATCTCCACAAGAGAGGGGGAGAACATTGTATTGAGATCCAAAAAGAGAGAAGAAGCCATCTAGCTAATAACTATGGACCCATAGGTCTGTGGTAAACTACTCACAACTCATCGGAGGGGCAAGGATGTTGATGTAGAGGACCTCCATGGTTGATTCCCCCTCCGGTAGAGTGCCGGCGAAGGCTCCAAGATCAGATCTCGCGGATACAGAAGGTTACGGCGGTGTAAATTGTGTTTTGTGGTGCTCCTTGATGTTTTCGGGGTACGTAGGTATATATAGGAGGAAGAAGTATGTCGGTGGCCGCCCGAGGGGCCCACGAGACAGGGGGCACGCCCTGCAGGGGGGGGCGGCCCCCTATCTCATGGGTCCCTCGGGAGCTTCTTGACTTGCACTCCAAGCTCTTCGGATGAGGTTTGTTCCAAAAATCACACTCTTGAAGGTTTCATTCCATTGGGACTCCGTTTGATATTCATTTTCTTCGAAATACTGAAATAGGCAAAAAAACAGCAATATGGGCTGGGCCTCCGGTCAGTAGGTTAGTCCCAAAAATGATACAAATGTGTAAAATAAAGCCCATAAACATCTAAAAGGGGTAATATAATATCATGGAACAATCAAAAATTATAGATACGTTGGAGACGTATCAAGCATCCCCAAGCTTAATTCATGCTCATCCTCGAGTAGGTAAATAATAAAAAGAGAATTTTTGATGTGGAATGCTACCTAGCATAATTCATAATGTAATTTTCTTTATTGTGGCATGAATGTTCAGATCCAAATGAATACAAAATAAAAGTTCATATTGACAAAAGAAATAGTAATACTTCAAGCATACTAATGAAAGTAATCATGTCTTCTCAAAATAACATGGCAAAAGAAAGTTCATCCCTACAAAATCATATAGTTAGGCTATGCTTCATTTTCGTCACACAAAGATGTTCCCAACTTCTATACCCCCGATGACAAGACAAGCAATTGTTTCATACTTAAATAATCTCAAACTTTTTCAACCTTCACGCAATAGATGAGCGTGAGCCATGGATATAGCACTATGGGTGGAATAGAATATGATGATGGGGATTGTGTGGAGAAGACAAAAAAATAGAAAGTCTCACATTGACGAGGATAATCAACGGGCTATGGAGATGCCCATCAATTGATGTCAACATGAGGAGTAGCGATTGCCATGCAACGGATGCACTAGAGCTATGAATGCTCAACAAAAGAAAACTAGTGGGTGTGCATCCAACTTGCTTGCTCACGAAGACCTAGGGCATTTGAGGAAGCCCATCGTAGGAATATACAAGCCAAATTCTATAATAAAAAATTCCCACTAGTATGAAAAAGACAACTTATGAGACTCACTATATGAAAAACATGGTGCTACTTTGAAGCACAATATATGAGACTCACTACATGAAGAACAAGGTGCTACTTTGAAGCACAAGTGTGGAAAAAGAGTTAGTAACATTGCCCTTTTTATTTATTTTCTTTTTTTCTCTTTCTTTTGTGCCTTCCTTTTTTTCTTTTGGCCTTTCTTTTTTTTCTTTTGGGCAATGTTCTAATAATGATGATCATCAGACTTCTATTGATTACAACATAAGAATTACAACTCGAAACTAGAACAAGATATGACTCTATATGAATGCCTCCGGCGGTGTACCGGGATGGTGCAATGAATCAAGAGTGACATGTATGAAAAATAATGCAAGGTGGCTTTGCCACAAATACGATGTCAACTACATGATCATGCAAATGGCAATATGACAAAAGTAAAGTATGTCATGATGATGATGAGCGGAACGGTGGAAAGTTGCATGGCAATATATCTCGGAATGGCTATGGAAATGCCATAATAGGTAGGTATGGTGGCTATTTTGAGGAAGATATAAAGAGGTTTGTGTGTGATAGAGCGTATCGTATCATTGGGTTTGGATGCACCGGCGAAGTTTGCACCAACTCTCAAGGTGAGAAAGGGCAATGCACGGTAGCGAAGAGGCTAGCAAAGGCGGAAAGGTAAAAGTGCGTATAATCCATGAACTCAACATTAGTCAAAAGAACTCATATACTTATTGCAAAAATTTAGAAGTCATCAAAAACCAAGTACTACGCGCATGCTCCTAGGGGGATAGATTTGTAGGAAAGGACCATCGCTCGTCCCCGACCACCACTCATAAGGATGCACAAGCCAGGTACACTTCATGTTTCAAATTTGTTACACAACTTTAACCATACGTGCATGCTACGGGACTTGCTAACTTCAACACAAGCATTCTTTAAATTCATAATCACCCAACTAGCATGACTTTAATATCACTACCTCCATATCTCAAAACAATTATCAAGTATCAAATTGATCATAGCATCCTATTCACTTTCTATGATAGTTTTTATTATACCCAACTTGGATGCCTACCATTCTAGGACCAACTTTATGATAATAGAAAATACCATGCTGTTCTAAAAGACTCTCAAAATAATATAAGTGAAGCATGAGAGACTAGCAATTTCTTCAAAATTAAGACACCACCATGCTCTAAAAGATATAAGTGAAGCACTAGAGCAAAAACTATCAAGCTCAAAAGATATATATAAGTGAAGCACATAGAGTATTCTAGCAAATTCTAATCAAATAGGCTTCTCCCAAAAGGTGTGTACAGCAAGGATGATTGTGATAAACTAAAAAACAAAGACTAATATAATACATGACGCTCCAAGCAAAACACATATCATGTAGCGAATAAAAATATAGCTCCAAGTAAAGTTACCAATGAACGAAGATGAAAGAGGGGATGCCTTCCCGGGGCATCCCCAAGCTTAAGCTTTTGGATATTCTTGAATATCTTGGGGTGCCATGGGAATCCCCAATCTTAGGCTCTTGCCACCCTTTTTCCATAGTCCATAAAAGCTTTACCCAAAACTTGAAAACTTCACAACACAAAACTCAACAGGAAATCTTATAAGCTCCGTTAGTGAAAGAAAACAAAACCACCACATAAGGTACTGCAATGAACTAATTATTTATTTAATTTGGTGTTAAACCTACTGTATTCCAACTTCTTTATGGTTCATACACTTAATTACTAGCCATGGATGCATTGAAATAAGCAAACAACACACGAAAAACAGAATCTGTCAAAAACAGAACAGTCTGTAGCAATCTGTAACTAACGTAAACTTCTGAAACTCTAAAAATCCTACCAAAATAGGAAGTCCTGGACAATTTTTATGTTGAACAGCATCAAAAAGAATCAACGAAAAAGCACGTTCTTGTGATTTAACAAAATTATATTCGTGCGTGCAAAGTTCTGTTTTTCAGCAGAATCAAATCAACTATCATCGTAGGTTATCCTATAGGTTCTACTTGGCACAAACACTAATTAAAAGATAAAAACACATCTAAACAGAAGGTAGATGCAAGATTTATTACTAAACAGGAGCAAAAGCAAAAAACATAAAGAAAATTGGGTTGCCTCCCAACTAGCGCTATTGTTTAATGCCCCTAGCTAGGCATAAAAAACAAAGATAGATCTAACGAGTGCCATCTTTGGCACTAAATTCATAAGTAGCATGCATGATAGATTCATAAGGTAATTTGACTTTCTTTCTTGGAAAGTGCTCCATGCCTTTCTTTAAGGGAAACTGGAATCTAATGTTCCCTTCCTTCATATCAATAATCACACCAATCGTTCTAAGGAAAGGTCTACCAAGAATAATAGGGCAAGGAAGATTGCAATCTATATCAAGAACGATAAAATCTACGGGCACCAAATTTCTATTTGCAACAATAAGAACATCATTGATTCTTCCCATAGGCTTTTTAATGGTGGAATCCGCAAGGTGCAAATTTAAAGAGCAATCATCAAGATCATGAAAACCTAGAATATCACATAAAGTTTTTCGGAATCGTGGAAACACTAGCACCCAAATCACACAAAGCAAAACACTCATAATCTTTAATTCTAATCTTTATAGTAGGTTCCCACTCATCATTAAGTTTTCTAGGTATAGAAACTTCCAAATTAAGTTTTTCATCATAACATTGCATCAAGGCATCAACAATATGTTTGGTAAAAGCTTTATTTTGACTATAAGCATGAGGAGAATTAACAACGGATTGGAACAAGGAAATACAACCTTTTAAAGAGCAATTATCATAGTCAAATTCCTTGAAATCCGAGATAGTAAGTTCAATATTATTAGAAGTTGAGGATTCTCCAATCTCACTTTTACCAAATTTGACATCAAGATCTAAAGATTCCAAATTTTTGGGACACCTTGTAGGCAAAGTTGATTCATCATCACTCCCATTATCAGCAAAATTCATATTGCAAAACATAGATCTAATCGAAGACACATCAATAACTTTAAGATCCTCATCATTATTTTCACGTAACTTTTCTGGTTTAGCGGCCATCTTATTGACTAAGGTGGCTTGCTTGTCAGAAATTTTGGATATAGCATTTTCAAGTAGGGTAATTTGAGTGTTAACACCATAGAATTCTTTATTCATATCATCAAGCTCTTTGTTCATAAACCCCAAAAAACTTTTTTGTTCATTAAGCTCTTTTCTAAAGAAATTATTGTGCTCAAATTGCAAATTGATAAAGCTTCTAATATTTGATTCAATCTCATCCATCCTTCTGAGAAGGTGGTCAGGACCCTTGGGCACAGCCATAAGGTCAAACAAGCAAACAAGCACGCAAAAGAAGGCAAGCTAAAGAGAGGAGGAGAACTACTCACAACTCATCGGAGGGGCAAGGATGTTGATGTAGAGGCCCTCCATGGTTGATTCCCCCTCCGGCAGAGTGTCGGCGAAGGCTCCAAGATGAGATCTCGCGGATACAGAAGGTTACGGCAGTGGAAATTGTGTTTCGTGGTGCTCCTGGATGTTTTTGGGGTACGTAGGTATATATAGGAGGAGGAAGTACGTCGGTGGCCGCCCGAGGGGCCCATGAGACAGGGGGCGCGCCCTACAGGGCGGGGGCGCGGTCCCCTATCTCGTGGGGCCCTCGGAGCTTCTTGACTTGCACTCCAAGCTCTCCGGATCAGGTTTGTTCCAAAAATCACGCTCACAAAGGTTTCATTCCGTTTGGACTCCATTTGATATTCCTTTTCTTCGAAATACTGAAATATGCAAAAAAAACAACAATATGGGTTGGGCCTCCAGTTAGTAGGTTAGTCCCAAAAATGATATAAATGTGTAAAATAAAGCCCATAAACATCCAAAAGGGGTAATATAATAGCATGGAACAAACAAAAATTATAGATACGTTGGAGACGTATCAGCCGTACGTATGCGCGAGTAGGCGTTCGAGACCCTGCCCGTATGTACGTGTGTGGCCGTATTTTCTCTCTTGCACCCTCGCCGCTGTACGTACGTGTACATGCTACGTGCGCGCCTCTACTATGACATGTGCGCGCCTCTACATCGACCAGTATGTACGTACACATTCGCGACCAGAATGACAATGCTACGTACGCTTCGACCAGGTGGGTCCCGACTATCAGGCACTTCCTTGCCTGTGAAGATGTAGCTGGTGGGTCCTAGCAGTCAGGGGGGTGAATCGTTTTATTTTGCCCGGACGCACTTCCTTGCGTGCGAAGGTGCAGCTGGTGGGTCCCAGCAGTCAGGGGGAAACGTTTTTTTTCGCAAAATACGGTGGCCCGTCCGGTGGGTCCCCGCTGTCAGGTGGAGGAATAATTATTTTCCTTGTAATAAGGAGGCACTTCCTTGCTGCGGCCATGGACCTAGCTGTCAGCCCCTCCACATACAGTCCACGTCCGATGGAAGTCGTTCCTTGACCACGTTGACCACGCCGCGCCGAGAGCACCAGGGCAGTGGACGACGGCGAGGCCTAGGAAGGGGACGACGGGGAGCCGGGGAAGACGCGACAGTGGAAGCCCGCGCGGAGAGGAGTACGAGGGTTCAATGGTTCAGCTGCGGTGTGAGGCTGCCATCGGCGCAGGGCCTGGCCAGCGGTGGGAATAGTAGGGGGCGGTGAGGCCTTTGCGGCAGCACATCCGGCCACGGGAAGCAGGAGCATGCGGCACGACTGGTGCTGCTTTGGGCGGCTGGAGCAAGAAGACCAGAGGTTGAAGAAGCACTACGACCGTTGGATGGACATCGTACGGTCACTGGAGCTAGAATCGTTTATATTGACTAAGTTGACAAAGCCCTCCATCCCCATCAACTTAGTAGGCCCACAAGTCAGCCTCCCACCGAGGTGCGTCCCAGCTAGCAGGGGGTATTCATTTTTTGTGCATAATAAGGAGGCACTTCCGGTGGGTCCGAGCTGACAGCAGGGGGAACGTTTTTTTCACGAAATACGGTGGCCTGTCGAGTGGGTCCCAGTAGTCAGGGGCAAATGTTTTTTCGCGAAATACTGGTAGCCCGTCCAGTGGGTCCCTGCCGTCAGGTAGAGGAATAATTATTTTCCGCGTAATAAGGAGGCACTTCCTTGCGGCTACCGTGGACCCAATTGTCAGCCTTTTCACGTACAATATTCTTCCGATGGAATTCGGTCATTGACCACATTGACCACGCCGCGCCGAGAGCACCACGGCAGTGGCCGACGGCGAGGCCTATGAAGGGGACGACGTGGAGCCGGGGAATACGTGGCAGTGGATGCCCACGCGGACAGGAGTACGAGGGTTCACTTGTTCGGCTGCGCTGCCATCGCCGCAGAATAACAGGGGGTGTGGGTGAGTGGAGGGATGCCTGGCCAGCGGTAGGAGTAGTATGGGGACGGTGAGGCCTCCGCGGCAGCACAACCGGCCACGGGAGGCAGGAGCAGGCGGCACGACTAGCGCTGCTTTGGGCGGCTAGACCAAGAAGACCAGAGGTTGAAGAAGCACTACGGCCGTTGGATGGACATCGTACGGTCACTGAAGCTAGAATCGTTTATATTGACTAAGTTGACAAAGCCCTTGATACGCTCCAACTTAGTAGGCCCACAGGCCAGCCTCCAAAACGGTGCACCCCAGATGTCAGGGGGAGGAATCATTTTTTGGGCGGCCGAAGCTAAGAATATCCGAGATTGAAGAAGAAGCACGACATCCGTTGGATAGACATCCAACGGCCACTGCTGCTAGAACCGTGTGTTGACTATAATAAGTTGACAAAGCCTTGCATACACGTCAACTTATTTTTTTAGGCGACGCGTCACTTAGTAGGCCCACAAGTGTGTGGCAGAGAACTTATAGCCCATTTGCGTTTTGTAAGAATGTACAACCCATTTTTGAATTCTCATGGAATTTACGACAGCCCATTTACAGTTTGTTAAATGTATAGCCCATTTTCTAGCTAGGACAACGATTAATAATTTCAACCAACCGTCGAAGACAGAATTCAATAAAATTTCCCACATTTTGATGGGATCCGAAATATTTTTATCCTGAAATTTCTAGTCAGATTAAATATAAATTTGTATTACATAAAAATCCAACGAAACATTGCGCGCGCAACAATGAAAATTTAAGATTTTCAAAGTCCATCAATAATATTTTATAAACTAATTTCGCGTTTGGTGCATTTTTTTATAGTTACTGCCCAGTTTTTATAATTACATCCCATTTATTATTTTTAAAGCCCATTTTCCTGTTAAGCCTAATGCATCCCTCCTAGGAAATATTTGCAGCCCAGCGGGGCGGAGAATAACAAGTTGACCTTGCCTGGGTATTCCTCAGAAAGACGTATAGCTGGGTTAGGCATTTTCATCTTGAAAAAGTAGTATCTGGGCTGGATATCTGGCCTGGGCTAGACGGGCCATAGCCTGCCCATAGACATCTTGAAAAACACAAATACTGCTTGAGCTGCTTGGTCCCAGCTGTCATCCGCACCTTGTGCAATTCTCTCGTTTATAGGTTGACAATGGTGTGGGACCGTGATGTCAGGAAACTAGGAGAAAGCAAAAAAAATATAGTTGTACATAATAAGGAGGCACTTGCATATGTACGGCTATGGCCCTAGTGGGTCCCTAGTGTCATCCAGTCAAAATAAAGTCATCTCCTGAATCCTCATGTTCGTTGACCATGTTAACAATGCTCAGCGCCACGGCGAGCGCAACAACTCGAAGGACAACAAAGAGAGCCTCGCAGGCCCTATGGAGGTCTGATACAGTGCCCGCTGCTCATTCAGGAAGCCAGGATCATCGGACACCTATGAGCACCTTCGAGAAACTGAGACGGCATGAAACAGTAAGGCCGTGCTTGGGAGCTCTGGTTTATTTCAAACCTGTATTAACATACAAGTGTAATTTACTCGTCATCAGAAGGCCCGAGGTCTGTAAGTAAAATCGGCGGGTTACGCGTGTAATTTGAGAGACCGGTGTACATTTTATGAGCATTGCTATATGGACGACATTACCAGACGATACATGCACGACGTGCGTATCATGCCATCCATGGGCAAGGCTGAAACAGTAGCTAACGGCTGGATTAGCAATCGCCCGAGTGTCGTTCAGCGTTTTTATCGTGTGTGAAGTACTTCCAATATTTTACTAGTCGAAATCGACCAACCAAGCGCCTTTGCCGAGACCATCTGCTTTAATTTACAAGCGTCAGTTTTACAAGTGGTTTTGGTTGGAAAAGGACGATACAATCACGGCCTAATATCATGAGTTGGTCGGAAGATCATATGGTTTCACGTCTAACCTACCCGACATGTCGTATAGGCTATGAATGAAACATCAGACGATGAACTTCTTACACACGGAAACAACAGAAGAGGATGATCTTCTTAACAAGCAAATCACTGGCATTAGATCGACATGCAAAACAATACAAAGCATTATTCTCAGGAGGCACGGTGAACAGCTCGTGATGCTGCATGCCACAACATTCCAAGCTCAACTTTGCAATCAAACACAAGGACTGGCATTACATAGACAATATTCAGAACAAACTCTTAACAAAGGAATATCTCAGCAGAGTAACTATTTACTTCTAAGCTGAACACAGGAATAGGAAAAAACACTCGATGCTACTCACAGCAAGGGCGTCCCACTCAAAAATATCAAATGCATGTCTTCTGGCTAACATCAATGAGCAAATTTTGACAAGCTTTTCCAATTCCAATATATTAAACTAACGTCTTCTTGCTAACATCAATGAGCAAATTTTGACAAGGTTTTCCAATTCCAATATATTAAACTAACGTCTTCTTGCTAACATCAATGATTAAACTTTGACAAGGTTTTCCCATTCAAAATATGTAATGCCTATGATCGTGTCCTGTCTTAGCTTCTTGTACTTGTTTGGGCACTTTTTGCCCAGGGCACTCCACGTGTTGTTAAATTGCCAATGGTCTCTGCAGACTAGTCATGTCACCGGTGTCTAATAATAATCTGTAAAGCTTCTCGGTCATTCCTTCTGTAATGTACCGCAACCAGTGACTGCTTCTTTCTGCAAAGTGGAACGACCAACTGGACCCAGTAACACAGCAGTTTGCCTTGGAAACATTGGCTCCTTTTGTGCAGTTCAACTAAAATCGAAGTCGGAATAAAACCGAGCTTTAATTTTGATATCCCTGTAAGCAACAATAGGCATAAGGGAAACAATTACTGAGAAATAACGGTTGATGACTTGTCTTAATGGGAAACAAAGCAGGAGAGTAGGAATTCACCATCAGTGTGATTCATACATATTGACTGAGACATTATCTTAACAATGCCTTGGTTCAACATGTATAAAGAACGACAAAGCAGAAAAGTACCATTCCTAAAACAATGCAACTGATTCATTTTTAAAGAGACATTATCCTAACAATACCTTGGTTAAACATGTAGAAAGAACTACAAAGCAGGATAGTACCATTCCTAACAAGTGTTGCAGTTTTGAACTAAGATTCAGTAGTTAATTAATTCTGAGAGTGGCATTGCTTAATTTTACCAGCGGCATTAGATTAATGAAAAGCATAAACAGTTCCAGGGGAGAGTGGGGGCAACAACAATATGTGCTTCCATCTACTTATAAAGGGGGTGATGCAGAGTTTATTGTAACAAAGCAACAAGCATCATGTCTGGGTTGGTCCCATTTTTGTTCACTACTTAATGGGAAAAGATAGCAATACAATAGCTTCAATTCAACATTTATTTAAAACAGTACCAATACAAGTAGCACAACATCTCAAAGCACACTGCACAATCATGTGGATGAAGGCCTGAATTGACCTTTCATGAGAACACTAGGATAAAATACGAATCTGCTAACACGAATAGGAAATCTAATCTCCTTTTGTGCAGTTGCACTGAAATCAAGCAAACTGTTTCGCGTAGGGAAGCAAAATGTTGCAATAGCAACAAGTTGAATAGATATCATGTGGTTGAGACCAAGATTTGAAACAACTCGACAGGAACACACTAAACAAATCTTGATCTCCTTTTGTGCAGTTCCACCAAAATTAAGCAAAGTCACCGGTGTGACATTCAAGTTGAACTGCACAAAACACTCTTAAAACATAAATGTTTCGAGTAGCGAAGCAAAATGTTGCAATAGCAACAAGTTGAATCGATACCCTTGTTTTAACAGAGGCAAAAAAGGAAACAATTACTTGCCGATAAAGGAGGATGAAACAAACGGTGATAGAAAGAAGCATCTAATTTATCTTGGATGGAAAACAAAGTAGGATAGTTGCATTTCTAAAACGGTTGCATTGATTCATATTAACAGATACACTCTCTTGAAACAACATTCATTAAAAAATGTAATTTACTTTTAACAGTGGCATTGCTTCAATTTTTCGGTGGCATTCTTAGATTAACAACAGCAAAATAGCTGTATGGGACATGCTAGCACCATGTGCATCCACACGTATAAATGGGTGATGCAGAGTATGTAGCCAAGCAACATATCTGTGTTGGTCCCATATTTGTTCGCTTTGAACTTTTTTCCTATTTGAGGGTAGCAAATCTAGTCATGCACAAACTACCCGACCCCCCACCCCCCCCAGTTTCTTTCCCTTTTCAACAAAGAGATCGGTTCCTTACAGATGTGTGTACTGGGTTACCCCCTTTTTCCCTTTTCAACCAACAAAGCGGCTGGATAGCCAGTCTATACTACTTTTCCTCCCTCCTTTCCTCATTGAACCACGTCCTAGATTCATGCTCCACCCCACCGCACCTTTCTTTCCTCTTTGAACCAAGACCTAGATTCGACTACAGATCGAAAAAGATCCTTATGCAGCTAGAGCAACGACGGTTTCAAAGAAACTTATACCTTAGGGTCGTCAGGATGTGGCAAGGCATGCGGCGGGAGGCCGGATCTGCCCACACTACGTACGGCAGCGAGGAAGAAGGGGTCGGTGGCACTCCCACACAGGCGCTGGGTGAAAGAGAAGAGCGCAGCCTGCAGTGGATTGCCTCCCTCGCCGAAGGCAATAGAGTTAACGTTGCACCTCCTCCCCTTCCCGGTGCGACGGGATACGGACGCCTCCTTCACCAGCTGTGACGGGGGAGAGAGAGACAAGAGGCCAACGCAGTCTTGTTTAGATCTGGTGAAGAGAGGGTGAGAGACTATGAATATAGCAAACCCTAGCGAATGAACGCTGAGCCTCCAGCGTGTAACATACATGTATTGCGGCGAGCGTGTGGAGAGTGCAAACCCTAGTGAACAAGCGCTGAGGCTCCCGCTTATATATATACTAATGTAGTACAGACTGAGCTCCGGTGCCTTCACTCCATCTGCTTTTGGCTGTATGACAGGTGAGCCAGCCACATTTTGGGCCCACCTGTCATAAACCCAAAGGCAGGTGCACTAAGTCAATGAAGCTGCGTCCATATAGTACTCTCGTGTGTATACGACTAATATATAGTGGAGTGGTTTTCTTATTCTCTCCATAACAATCATTTTAAATTGTGTAAGTACGAAACGAAACTCTTTATTTAATGTACAGTGAAGAAAACTAGTACTACTTCCGATGAACTAACGATCCACGCCCACGCGTCCTGGTCGCACTTCCTGTCCTTCACGTGTGGTACACTACCCTCCCTTAAGTGAACAACCACACATGCGCCAAATTATCGGAAACATGTGAGAGTGTGTACAAATAAAGAATTTTAATTTCAATTATCGGAAAGGTTTGAGAGTATTACAAAGTTTGACTTCAGTCAAATCTAATATGCGGAGTAAATAAAAATGGAGGGCTACTACGTCCATCTGGGTTTTTAGTCCACACCATTTTTTAAATCAAAGTTAATAGCTGGACAAATAAAATTACAGGGGAGCTGGAGACAAAGTTGTGAGAAGGCTTAGAAATCAATACAAAACTTATGCTCTTAGTACCAACGTCGATCCTTCTTCGAGGAGACATTTGGTTCATAGCTAATTGTGTGATAAAATTGTACCAACGTGAAAGATGACTGCGTCTCCAACGCAACCAAGGTGAACTGACGGAGGATATCATCTTTGTGCGTAACAAGCAAAGAGCATTGATGGAAGACATCTTGTTTTTAATTGAAAATCGATCAGCTTCACCAGCCGACGCAACCATGAGGCGCAACCATGAGCATCGATAGGTCATCATGGTGATGCATCATCCATTTGGCATCAAGTTTGGGTGAGGCACCTATGAAGTTTGACAAATCCTCACTGTGGTCTATTTCTTCTCAGTAATCAAGCTCGAGGAAGGAAGAACCACGTGGCAGAGGATAGTGAGGCAGAACAACAATGGCCATCCAATTTTGTGCAGTTCCACTATAATTGAGGAAGACATGCCCGGGTATGGAGGCACGCATCATTGTTTCCAAAAATATAAAAAAGGGTTAATGAAAAGTACACCAACAAACAGAAGCATCATAGTTATATCTTGATGGGAACTAAACCAGGATACCCGAGAAAAAAAGCATTTCTTCATTTAACCAGTGATAGTAATACCACCATATGGACAATGACCGCACAACCACCATGTACTTTTTGTCGAAACAACATGTATACCTCCACCGAGGCACAAGTCAGGACAACTTTTCGAGTGGCATTTCCTCTATAATAGTACTAGTAGGTGATGTTGGACCAGCCGACGAACCCTAGCTACTATGCATGGGGAGCTGGGGAGTAGTCGCATAGAAGAAAACCCACACGCAGCGACATGGGGAGCTGGACCAGTACAAGAAGTTATACCTCAGGTGGGCGAGATGTCGTTTAGGCGGGCGGGCGGGATCTGCCCACACGACGGCAGCGAACAAGGGTGCGGAGGATCTTCGTCCGCGCCATCGCCGACTCCGAGAGGACGGTGCGCATCGGCTCCCTCTGTTGCCGACGGCGACGATGTCAAAGCTGCACCTCCTCACCTCCCGCAGCGGACGGGATTCGGCCGGATCTGTGACCACTGGTGAGGGGAGAGATAGACTGGACACTGTCATCTTGTTTTTATATGGAGAGGGTGAGAGAGCGAGACGCGAGAAACTCTATCAAACAAGAGGCTATAATGGAGTAAAAAAATCTCTCCATAGCAGTGGTTTTAAATAGAATACGCGCGTTCCCGGAAAAAAGAAACGAAAACTGGCGGACAATTTTTTAAGGGTCTGTCTAGGACACATCTAGATGTGACATAGTTATGTCACATCTAAGTTGATGTCCACTCTGTTTGTGGTCTATTTTTTTGTCCTATTTTTTTTGTTTCTTGTTGCTACATTATATACTTGTGGGAGCTTAGATGTGATATCCTTAAATAACATCTAGATGTGAATTAGACAAACTGATTTTCTAACGTACGAAGAAAGAAAACTCGATCAAAAACACGCCCCCGCTTCTAGGTCGCGAGAGTCGTCACGCACACACACATAGACATAGACATGCATATCCGTGTTTATGTAAAATTCCATTTCCATCTCCATCTCCAATCATATTTGTCCAACTGGCACATTATTTACGTTGTTAATTATATACACAGCAATGTTAACGTACAACATCTCTTGTTTGCGCATGTCCTGACCGCTCCCACGGCCGGTCCTGACCAACACAAACCCTCTTCATCACCCGCGCGTGCTTCCCACCTGAAACAGTCAGTGCCGCATTCATGCCCGGCCAGAGCGGATGCGACCTCTCACTGGCGCCGACATTGAAGCGGCACGCCGGCCGAGAGAGCATCCCCCGCACCGCTTCTGGGTGCACGCGGCTGCTCCGTGTTCAAAGGTCGCAATAGCCGGCTACAACATGCATGTAAAAAGTTCTTGGGAGTCCGTGCTACAGCTAGCTATCCTCCCCCAACTCGTCAATCTCTTCCAGTAGTGCTAGTAGTACTCCATGGCGCGATCCATCGACAAGCAGGCGGGAAAGTTATCGTATACTCGGTTTGCGGTGAGTGGCATGCCGAGCGACCGTGTGGGGTCGAGCCGTGGAGGAGGGTGAGACACGAACATGACAGACGTGATTTAAACGTTGGTTTTGCTTGATGGCGCGCTCCAACGAAACGAAATGTTGGTTTCTCTCCGTTTCCATTTTTTCTCCAGAAAAATGGAAACTTTCCACTCCATTTTCATTCCCATTCCAACGTTGCCCCATTACAACATTCCATCAAATACAAAGGAAAACTAACACGCATGCTGATGCATCTCAATGATTCACAGATCATAGTCAATATTTACTTCACAACTAAAGAAAAAAGTTGTGAGAGCATGTACGAAAGAAAAACTACTGATGGGGTCACTATGACTTAAACCCTAAACCCTAAACATGATTTAATTCCCTGGCCAGGTAGAACCCGTCGAAGGAAACACGGCTGGCACCCTCGGATCATACGATGCTTTTGTGCAGTTCCACTAAAATCGACCTGAGCATCCCTGATGGCAAAGATATTGAAGACGTGTGATTAGAATAATAGTACTGGCACTAGTTCATGAGACATAAACTCATCACAAGTAGAATTCGGTAGAAGTAGAGAAATATCGACATGGAGATGGAGCTACGACAGTGGAGCAAGCCGGCTCCAAAAGGAAGATGGACTACCTGGGACATCGGGCTGTAGCTAGAAGGGCGGTTGGGACGTGGCATCGGCCGATGCCGCAGTGACCCCCGATTGGGACGCACCGACTGTGGGTTTTCTCCCTCGCCAATGTCGACCGCGTCTACGCAGAACATTGTTCCCTTCCCCCAGCTGCGGGATCAGGCCCGTCGTTCTATGCTTGTGAAGAGAGCAACCTTAGCAAGAAGGCTTGTAGCTTAGGCTCCTGCTAGTGTATATATAGTGGTTTTCTTTTTCTCTCCATATCAACCATTTTATATTGCATACGTGTCATTCAAGAGTGAAATGATGGTTGCTTCTTCCGACTAACTTACTGTGTGATTTGACTGCTCCTTAGTGGCCCCTACACGTACTCCCCCTACGTGTATGCAACAGTCACACGTACACATGGATGCAATAACACGCGCGACGCCCTAATGCATGCATGTCCAAGCACACGACGGAACACACACGGTCACGCTAAGTGCTCAACCTACACGTGCATGCACACACATACACAGTCAGGGTGAGCTAGTGACCGTATAAACACCGGAAAATATATATATTGAGCGCAATGAGCGTATTATGAAGTCCACTGACCGTATTTTTACAAATATACAGTGACAGACAGTGTATTTATCTCATTTGAAATTAATCCATATTAATCGGAGAGGAGGCAGTATGGACTAGAATTACTTGCGCGCGGTGGCTCGCAGGACAAGGAGAAACTTTTGACTAATGCAAGCTCTCCCTCGCTCAGGCGATGGACATGAAATAGTTAATTCGGTGTCAGATTGCGAGAAGAATACACTATACTACTAGTGCTACTATTGTTCGACTTCCCGAATAGGCGAACAGCCAAGCGCAAAGTTTACTAGTACTAGTACTACTAATATAGTCTATAAAGGTACGTACTATACTAGTACTAGGAACCGGATGGAGGAGCGTCTGCACTGTTATTATAATTTTAAAATGTGATAAAGCAATCTTCAACACATTTGGTTCTCTTCAAGGGTTCTCGCATGTGATAATGGAAGTTGATTGCATGGAACACTCGCCACAATTCTCGCTTAATTCTGGCTCATATCCTGTTACAAATAGTAGCGCTCGGTAATATTTCCTCTTTTTTTGTTATTCAGCATATAAACAGGTCAGCAAACCTTCCGGCGCATCTTCGTGTGAACTGTACTTGCTGCACTTTGAATGTGGCTGAGAGCTGGCTTGATGAAACACCTCGCTTCCTACTTCTTTTTTTGCGGGGTACCTCGCTTCCTAGTGACCAGTGTCTTGGCTGATCATCCTAAGAATGCTTATATATGAATAAAGCTCTCTCATTTACCCGCAAAAAAGATTAAGCCATATTAACCGGAAAGGAGGGAGTATGGACTAGCACTACTTTTTGGTGTGTCCCGTCAACTCGCAGAACGAGGAGAAGCTTGCAGGACAAGGTGAAGCTCGCTTACGCCTTTTGACTAATGCAACCTACCCTCGATGGACATGCATCAGTCCATTCGGTGTCAGATTGTCAGAGGCATACACTGTAGTACCCAACATGCGGAGTACCATCATTGTTGGACTTCACGAAGAGGCGAAGAGCCAACCGCATTAGTACGAGTAGTATTACTACTAGAACCGCATGGTGGAGCGTTTGTACTCTTATTTTTTATCTCTGATAAAGTACACGTTTATTCTGGAGAAGGGAGGAAAACGGCAGCCCAACATGTAATGAATGATATCGATCAACCAACCATGCTCGAATATATCTTGGCCTCCATGCGAACCCGTCTGTGTGTTCTCGCTCCTCGTCTCTCTCAAGGAACGGCGGGTTGGCTCTTTGCCGTCAATTGAGATCGGTTTGCTCACACTCCTGTCCCACATGTCAGTGATATGCCAAGAGGAGGTGCGTTGACCGACTGGCCATACGCGTACTTGGTTTTGAACCTTCATACTACTCCTCCCTCCGTCACAGTTTACAAGGCACGCTTCATTATGATGCATTTCTCTCAATGCATTTCCACAACCAGAGAGACTTTAGACGCGTTTGGTTTAATGCTCAATTAATTAGGGCGTGGTAACCGCAATCAAGTCCACAATTTTCTCTCCATGTACTCTGTACTACTAGGGAGTGGAGTAGTGCATGCATGTGTATACCCGGGGTGGAAGCACTGCATGCATGTGTGTAAGCATTATTCCCTCTAGTAATAGACGCCGTGCTATAACTACCAATGCTATTTTTCAGGCCGATCGCTAGTCCCCTTGGTCCCACAGATCTTTTTTCCTTTTTCTGAAGCGCGCTGTATAAACAGTGACGGATGGAGTAGTATGAGCGGATTCAAAGAAGAGAGTATTGATGGTTGCTTCTTCAGAGCAACTTACAATGGGAAAGGTGGGGCTTACGATTTGACTGCTCATTACTCACTATTAATGCGGCGCAACGACCGGGCTGAGTCTCCCATGCGGTTGTGCACTACCCCCTCGGTTCTTAACTATACTCCGGAGTATATTTGTCTTTCTAGAGATTTCAACGAGTGACTACTCAAATATTTGTCTTTTTAGAGATTTCAAATGGACTGGCACATACGGATGTATATACATATTTTAGAGTGTAGATTCTCTCATTTTGATCCGTATGTAGTCACTTGTTGAAATCTCTAGAAAGACGAATGGAATATTTAGGAATGGAGGGAATACACATACGAAGCAAAATGAGTGAATCTACACTCTAAAATATGCCCGTTTGAAATTTGTAAAAAGAAAAATATTTAGGAATGAAGGAGTATAATTTTGTGCATGGCACATGGACCCGGATGATGAAGAGGCTTCTGGCAATGCTATCAAGCTTCCATCATTTGTTTATATAATTGACGTACTATTTCCAGCGAGACATGAAATTGTACAATGGTGTGAGCTTTCAGCTTCTGTTTCGTGTGTCTTGCCATCGATGCTCATTCGGAAACAATAAAAAACTAACTTCCTTGCTAATGCATGTCAATTATTAGCAGATCAGAGCTAATAATTACATCACAACTGAAGATAGATTTATGAGAAGGTGTTAAATTAAAACCGATCCATGCTTTCATTGGCAGCAACGTCCCCCCAGCTCTGTCTAAATCAACAAGGCATGTTGGGGAAAAAGTAGTTGTCTGGAGCATGCAACATTCCGATCATTTTGTGCAGTTCCACTAAAATAGAGCTGAGCGTCCCTGTTCCAAAGATATTAAGTGTGATTACGATAATAGAGGACTGCTGATGAAACAATAAACACATAAATAGAAGCCGATCACCTTTGCAGTCTCTCTTAAGACTAACTAGATGGAGAAGATTAGGCTCGGAGTTGGATGAGGAGGATAGAGCAAAACCAATCTCCCTTTGTGCAGTCACACTGAAATGTAGAGACGTTGCCCATGTGACATTTTAGTATAACTGCACAAAACACTATTAAGAAAAAAGTGATTTGTGTAGTTCACCAAAAGGTCGCAATAGCAACGAGGTGAAATGGATAGCCCTGTTTGCAAAAAAGAGGTAGAAAGGAAACAATTACTGGCCAATAACAGTTGATGACACATGAGACGACAAAAAAGAAGCATATTCCTTGCCCTAAGGGAAGATAACAACACAGTTGTGTTTGTCTAAAACGGTGTGAGGATGAGAATGCAATATGGAAAGTATGCTGGACGAGCTACGTTTTGGGCAAAGAACTATGGAAGATCCACATGCAGCGACGTGGGAAGACGGGCAGTGGAGCAAGGCCGGAGGGGATACCTGGAGGTCGTCGAGATGTAACTAGGTGAGCAGCGGCGGGCGGAATCTGCGAGCAGGTGGCGTAGGCCCTGCCGCGCCGGAGCTTGGTCAGAGAGAACGGAGTGTACCGCAGATCGGGACGTGCTGCCTCGGCACTGTCGAACGGAGAAACAATGCACTCCCTCCCTTTCCCTCGGCGGACGGGATGCGGCCGGATCAGTGACCAACGGTGAGAGAGAGAGAGGCCACCGCACTCCCTTTCCCCCGGCGGACAGGATGCGGCCGGATCAGTGACCAACAGTGAGAGAGAGAGAGGCCACCGCAGCCTTGTGTGAGATACTCTGAAGAGCGACAAACCAGGCATGCAAGGCTCCATTGTATATAGTGAGCGGACAACCTTTTTCTCCATAAAAATCATTTTATATTCTGTGTACGTGCCATTGAGCGCTATAACTTTATTTAAAATAACGCGGCAACGCGTCAAGTCGAACTTTATTTCGTGCAGACGTGGTACACGACCTCCCTAGGCAAACAACCGCTACAGGCGGTCAAATTAGCACGTGGGCTTCCATTTCGTAAAGAAATGAGCTCCACCATGTACCCGCGCGGGTGTGGCTAGGCACGAAGCATGAGTACGTGCACGGTGCACCTATTATCTTCTTGTATACGTACACCACCTACGTGGGGTTGTGTGAGAGAGATACAAACCTAGAGAGATATAGTGTGTGGGTTCTTGAGAGTTTTTTTGGGGGGTTCAATCAAAAAATGTAACATATGCAATGTGTGTGAAATAGAGTCCTGGATATAACATATATATATAGAGGGGGCGATCCACGAGAAGAGAGTGGAGGTATCGCCGGCTTGAGGTGTCCATAGAATCGAAAAGAGGGATGATGTGTGTGTGTGCGTGCGCGATCGATAAAGAGTGCCATCGAATTTGTGTGTGCCCACGTCAAAGATATAGAGTGGCTGGCCTACTGGAATGTGAGAGGGGACATGTGCAGTTTGTCTCTATGGCATGGATACCTACCTGCAACGCTCAACTATCAGTGTGTGGTGGGGGAAGAGGGAGGCCCAATTAACTATAGAGGTACAATGGCTGGTATATGTGTGGAGGAGGAGAGAGGCCTACCTCATGTATTAAGGAGATCGATCTGCCTCATATATTAAGGGAGATCGATCGGCATCCATGCATATGTGCAGGAGAGGAATAAGGTTGGGAGAGAGACAGAGCTAGAGTGTTGGAGGGGGTGGTAGTGGAGTTGCTTCTAACAAATGGAGGGATAGGCTTGCTACACAAACAGAGGGCATGCCCGCAATATCAATAAGAGAGGAGATGGCTGCTTGTTGTCTGTGCACGTGCGTGTGAGAGACGGGTCAGGAGGCATGCACGAATGATGAGGGGGGATGATGTGGCTGTGGTAAACAGACATAACTACATAGGAAGATCAATCGCCTTTTGTTAGAGAAAGGAGATACATAACTTGTGAGGTACGTCGATCGATGGGGGGGTAGTTAAAGTCGATCCAGGTATATGTTGGGAGATCGATCGGTATACATGCATGTGTGTGTTAGATGCAAACGAGGCACGAGGAGAATGATAGAGAAAGAGGGATGCATGTAGGAGGTGGTACGAGAGGCATACTATATCGAGCGGGGAGGAGTGTGCGCGTACGAGAATGATGAAAAGAGTGGTGGGAGTGAGGCATGGACGGTGACAAGAGAAGAGGGGAAGCTTGTGTTTGTGCTAGGCACACCTGGCTAGAGAGGCATATCGATCGATGTGTGCCGTAAAGAAGGAGCTGGGGGGCCTACACACATCGTGGGTGAACGACCTAAAGTGAAAAGACGAATTTGCGCGATGGAGCTAGAGAATGCTGAGGGACGGTGAGAGGGATGCGGGCGTGTGCATGCACAAGAGAAAGTTAGCGCTAGCTACAAAGATAAGAGAGTTGTGTGGGTGTAAAAGACGAATAGAGATCATATATACTTTATTATAAAAAGTGAATTCATATATTTGAAGAATTTATCATAGTGTTTTAAACCGACGCATGTGTGAATATATATAACGGTGATACACATGGTGTGTTTATGAACATGTTATACTACATTTAATATATTTTATCTCCACTCTTATAAAAAACGGAGTTGTTGATGATGGTGTGCCTGCCATCCTGCATTATAGGCCGTCCGATTTATATCTGGCGGATAGCAAGGAAACTATGATGGTTGAAGTTGGCAACAATCATGATTGTAGATTCTTATTGAAATGGAGAAACGAATTCAAATTTAGTTCGAATTGCAGCGGTAGTATAGACATTTGGAATGCACTAAAATGTTGGTATGAGTAGGTTACATGCATTATACAGCAAGCGAAAAAAATTAATCGGACATAACATGGATTCATACTCCCTCCTTCCATCTATATAAGGCGTAATGAGATTTTTAAGACCGCCTTTGACTATTGACAAGATTAATAGTACATGACATGCACAATGTGAAAATTATATCATTGAAAGAACCTTTCACAGACGAAGTTAACAGTGTGCTTTCTATAAGTTGCATGTCATATATCATTGTTCTAATATTTGGTCAAAGTTAACATCGAAAAACGCATTAGGCCCTATATAGATGGAAGGAGGGAGTAGCTTTGAATAGCATTTGTATAGTAAAACGGGGCAAGACTCTCTCTTTGTGTGGTGTGAATAGTTTTATTTTTCGTTTTCTTTTTGGTTGAGGGAAGTGCGAATTGATTAGGTACGTACAAGTAAAATATTGCTACATGTTAGGCTTGTCCCTAAAATTCAACCCGCGTCTTGTTATATCCCGACAATTCAGATATCGTGCTCCCAAAACTGGCGCCTTCACAACCCGCGCCTTGCTATCTCGAAATTACAACGCGCGTGAAAACTCCCTCCAGCTGCCAAATCCCGACACGCGAAATCCCCCTTCTAACACTGAGCCGAAAGGGCCGCTAGTTCAAATCGGTGGGGGGTACTTTTGTAACACACCCTACATTTCGGACAAGCGTGTCCCTAAGTCATGCTTCACCCCCTCCCATCGCCCCCTTTTCGCCATTCAAAATCCCAGGCTGCCATAACCTCTCCGCTCCAGCCGCGAAACCCCACCCTCCTCCGTCCGCCACGTCACCGCTGCCCAGCCGGAGCCTCTTCCCCAACGACGTCGTCCACCGCAACCGCTCGACGTCCCTCGTCCACCTCCCCGGATGAGGATCCGTCGTCCATCTCGCTGTCCCGCCGGTTCAGCCGCCCCGTCCTCCACCTCCAAGGAGCTGCTGACGATCGCCTCGTCTATCGCGGCTGCTCCATCACCACAGCGCCGCCTTAACCTGCTCCCCCGGAACCGCATCATCCTCACCGACTCCTCGGACGAAGCCGAGGCCTACTCGGCGCCACCAAAGAGGTTGTACACTCATCGCATCGCACCTTCTCCTTAACTCGACCTCTCGGCGCGAACGGTGCTCCATCCCGCACTCCCATGGAGTGGCTACCTTGAAGCCGGTGCCGCGGGCGACATCTCCACGGCGGCTCTCCCCCAGTACGAGGCCCCTTCGGCGGCGGCGGCCATACCACCCGGATTGGCTGCCGCTGCTCCGGCTCTCGCTCGCTCGCTCGCGCTGTTGCTGCTGCTCCGGCTCTCGCTCGATTGCTCGCTCACTCAGCTGCTGCTGCTGCTCTCCCCCCCGCTCGTGCTGCTGCTCTGCTCCGATTAAGCCACACTTCAGTCGACTGAATCGACTTTTGGGTCAGTCGATTTTCAGGGGTTGGGGGGGCTCACCGGAGTTAAGGAAGAACCACCCACAGCGGGAACGGGGGCTCGCCGGAGAGGTAACCCACTATCTATCTTAGGGTTTAGGGTGGGGGCGGGGGGCCTAGAGGGCTTGCCAGGGTGGGGGTGGCGAGTTGTTTCGGGGCGGCGAGGCGGCGCTGGGGCCGGCACTTCGGCCGGTGGTGGTAGGCGGCTCAGGGGTGTGCAGGTTGAAGAAGAACTACAGGCCCTCCCTAACCTACATGTCAAGTGCCTCTCTGCTACCATTGCGTTCAGTTTCGATAGTAGCATTCAGATTCCACAGTAAATTTCAGTTTCGACAGTTAAGTTCAGAGTCAACAGTTTTTACCTCATATGTTGTAGTCAGGTGCTTTTTGGTGATGTTAATTTTACATCCATTTTTCATCATCTATTGGAGATGCTATTAGAATCCCACTTGAGATTGATGATGTCTGTCTTGTGCTGCTTCAGCCTTACCGTCTTACGGCTCACCGGAGCTGCTCCAATGACAGAACAATCCATCACAACAGAGCAGTGCCCTGGACGCCGTCTACAGATTCCTCAGATCTTCCTCCACACCTCCGACAGCCACCTCTGCCTCAACTGCTTCAGCGACCAACCCAATGATGTTGAGGTCGACACGGCTACGGCAAAGAGGTTGTACACTTGTTGCATCACTTATTACTATACATTCACGTCGATCCATTAGGGCTATTTTGGTTCAATGGAAAAACGTCGATCCACTGGTTGTTACCATCACTCTAAATTTCTGCATGCTCTCCTTACATAATCTCACCATATTTTTTTCGTATGCATGTCAGATATTGTACACAGTCATGCTAAACATGTAGAGAAAAAGAGAAGAGTTTTGCGCGGCAATACAATGTCATGTAGACATCACTTCATGGTGGGTTCAATGGAAAACCCTCCCCACCCCTCTCCAGATTGTAATCCAGAGGAAGATATCTGTTCTGAGGCGTATTCAGACGCCGCTAACCACTCCTATTTACCCCCCAAGGTGTTTGCTCTACCTTGGCATGATGATGTTAGTCATATCATGCATATGTTGCCTTGCAGTGCCTACTTTTGACATCATATATGTCATCTGCTTAGTTTAGACATGTTCTGTAATGGCACCTGTTTAGTTTCTATATCATATATGGGAATTATGCAGTCTCATGTCTTTTAGCCAGCCATAATATATGTGAAATGTGCAATCATCCTATTTAACGAGGCATCATATATTTGAATGATATCTTGCCCATCCTTTTCTTCATTACATTTCCATTTGTCGACAATGTTTGTACATTAAACTACTCTTCCTATGAATCAGCCATTTGGGTGGGAGATGGAAAAATCTGGAGTGAAAACAAGGCCTTCAGAGCAGACAGTGCTACCTATCGAAGCAGATCTCTTGTTGGGTCCCGATAGCTCTTCAGAGATGGATTCAGAGACAGATGACCAGTCCTATTCCCCCACTGAGGTGTATGCTCTAACTTGGCATGGTTATACTGCTCATATCATGCATACGGTGTCTTGCATTGCATAGTTTATACATCATATACACAATATTCAACACCATGTTCTTAGTTCAAACATCATATCGAATGCCCAGAAGAGTTTTGCGCGGCAATACAATGTCATGTAGACATCACTTCATGGTGGGTTCAATGGAAAACCCTCCCCACCCCTCTCCAGATTGTAATCCAGAGGAAGATATCTGTTTTGAGGCGTATTCAGACGCCGCTAACCACTCCTATTTACCCCCCAAGGTGTTTGCTCTACCTTGGCATGATGATGTTAGTCATATCATGCATATGTTGCCTTGCAGTGCCTACTTTTGACATCATATATGTCATGTGCTTAGTTTAGACATGTTCTGTAATGGCACCTGTTTAGTTTCTATATCATATATGGGAATTATGCAGTCTCATGTCTTTTAGCCAGCCATAATATATGTGAAATGTGCAATCATCCTATTTAACGAGGCATCATATATTTGAATGATATCTTGCCCATCCTTTTCTTCTTTACATTTCCATTTGTCGACAATGTTTGTACATTAAACTACTCTTCCTGTGAATCAGCCATTTGGGTGGGAGATGGAAAAATCTGGAGTGAAAACAAGGCCTTCAGAGCAGACAGTGCTACCTATCGAAGCAGATCTCTTGTTGGGTCCCGATAGCTCTTCAGAGATGGATTCAGAGACAGATGACCAGTCCTATTCCCCCACTGAGGTGTATGCTGTAACTTGGCATGGTTATACTGCTCATATCATGCATACGGTGTCTTGCATTGCATAGTTTATACATCATATACACAATATTCAACACCATGTTCTTAGTTCAAACATCATATTGAATGCCCTCTGTTTAGCATATAAATCACATATGTGAATTAAATGATGCGATCCTAATTACTTAGATAACATGTAGGTGAATTATGTCATGCGATCCTGTTTAGTTATTCATCATATCTTTGAATTATGTTATGCTATGCTATCCAGTTTAGATAGACATCATATATGTGAAATTATGTCATGATATCCGTTTTAGTTAAACAATATACATGTCAACTATTTCATGCCCTCTTTTTTCCACACTATCTATTGCATCTGTCTCGCATACAATGTCTGTACATTCAACAATGTTTCCTGTTTCTCAGCCATTTGAATTGGAGCGGGTGATGCCAGTATCTAGCAGAATAAAAACACGGTCTTCAAATAAAACAGTGCTACCTCTTGGTGGAGATAGCACCCCGGTTGTACATGCACAAGAACCAGCCCTACCACACATAACCCAAACTCTCGCAGATTGTACCCCTACTGCGATGGATAGAGAACCAGCTTCACCCAATCTAACCCCAACCCCAACCAATAGTAACCCAATTCCTGTTGACACAGCACCATCTCCACCACAGAGCTCCCAAACAAGAGAAGTTAGTAAGGCAGCTCCAGTGCCCAAAGGGCTAGTACTATCACGACGAACCCTAACTCCACCAGTTAGTACGCCTATTCCTGTGGAGGAAGCACAACCAGCCAGTCATAGTTTAGCATCTATCGCATTTGATGTTGTTAAATCGTATGTGCATATCTTCCCATCTTGGAAATATTATACTGAAGATGAAGGAAAATGCCAATTGCAGGTGTTTGTCCAGGAGTTATGTGTAAGTAATGTTATTCATGGCAATTACTTTGCTTAGTCCCATACATCCTACCTCCATGATGGTTATAATACAACAAAATTTCACATTTTTCTCTATAGAGAAGGACCGATTTGGAAACTCAGGATGAGGTAACCTGTGCTAATACCTCTGCTATCTTCAAGAATGCTTGGTGGCAGTATCGGAATTACCTGAAGAAAACGTACTTCACCGGCAAAGAAACTCATCAAATTCCCTTACGTTCTCCTGAGACACATTTACTGGACGATGACTGGGAACGCCTTGTTCTGTACTGGTCCCGAACCAAGAATGTGGTAAGGTCTATGAGCTCATTTTCTATTTTTAAGTATTTTATTCTTGCGTCTTACTGTACTCTGTTCATGTAGAACAAGTGCTTAAACCTGAAGAACAACTGTTCTAATTTAAGATTCCATTGCTATCATAGTTCAAAAAAGCGCTAGGCGTTAATTGTGATTTGCCACCGCCTTGCGCTTTACTGACCAAAGCCCATGCTTATGCGCAGTTATGCATAGATTATGCGTAGTTCTGCGCAATGCGTTTTGCCAACGCCTAGAGCCTAGGCGCGCTTAAGCGCTCGCTTAGGCGCGCCTTTTTTAACTATGATTGCTTTGCTCTTGTATCACTGTATTTACTGATACAAACTTATTTTTAAATTGAAGGATCCAATCGAAACTCCAATGGCACAACTGGTATGTTCACGCATGTTTCTTTAACAGGTTTGCTCTTATCAATAGCTCTGTTGATTACAATTTCAATTGTGTATACAGTTGACTTTCATATCATGCACATTACTAGCATCACAACAGAGCCAATAGTGTTGTTGTACATGTAGACCCGTGGTACCCATCTGAAATCTTGTTGTGCCGTGTAGTTTCCCACACTTTTTATTCTTTCACTGCTGCTTTATCTTGAACTGATATGATTTGAACCGTGTCTCTATTTTGATTTGGCAAGACAATGCAGTGACCATAGGACATAGATATATGTTTGTTTGATGCTTTTATTATGTACTAGTACTTGGCAATAGAAGACTTGGTAGTTTAATCCTGTCCACCTTACTAATGAACTGGTTCACCGAAATGAGTTTCATATACTAGTACATGCTAAACTTGTTATGTGTCTGCTTGTTTCTTCTTTTAGAATGCTAACAGAATATTGGGGAAGAGTGCCTTATTAAGCAATGGTAAAGGAAGTAATGCAGATAAGGTTCAGGATAGTGACACATCCTTGTTGGTCTCCAACTAAGCTGATAAAACAACTAAGGAAGACTATCTTGAAGACAGCGAGACAACCCCAAAGTCTTGTCTTGGTTTAGTGTTCGAGTTACTGGCCACTACCGCATGCACAAGCTATCCAAACTCACTGTCTGAATCAGTTCGGTTTCTTGAGTCTCAACTACAAGCTGAAAGACATCGATCAGCTGTGCTCCGACAAGAAGCGGAAGGACTGCGGAAGTCCCTGGAGCATTCAGATGCATACTTTCTGGTGCAACAACAAGCGTTGGAGGATTTTAGCGCCAAACAGGACAACGCTAATCAGCTTACTAAGCTTATTGCCAGCATGGTGGATACCCAGGATAACGTTTCTTGAGCTCTTCTGAAGTTGTTTCAGTTATGCTCTTGTTTTGCTGCCGCATTTATTTGCACTGGTGGCCAATTTTGACGGCCAGTGTATGTAATATGCTGCTTTGTTCCCTATATTTGCACTGGTGGCGAACTTTGATGCCCAGTGGATGTAATATGTGTAATAGCGGTAATAGGCTAGCCTTAATTGCTTGCTTATTTATTTCCTTATTGTCTTGTTTAGTTGTTTGCTTGTAGTCACTGCATTTCTTTTTCTGTGTTTTTCTAGTGGCCACAATAGCCTATTTTTGGTAACTAGGCCAAAATAATCATGGCAACACACGGACTGTTGTAACCATGGGCCTCCTGCAGGCCGTATGATCCATGGGCCTTCGTTCGGCCGTAGGACCATTGGCC
This sequence comes from Triticum dicoccoides, assembly GCF_002162155.2. Lineage (NCBI taxonomy): Eukaryota > Viridiplantae > Streptophyta > Magnoliopsida > Poales > Poaceae > Triticum > Triticum dicoccoides. Next base: position 251,928,195 of record NC_041381.1, read on the forward strand.
TTCTATACGGGCCGTAGGATCCATCGGCCTTCTATACGGGCCTTAGGGATCCATGGGCCTTCTACGGGCCGTAGGGTCCATGGGCCTTCTACGGGTCATACTATCCATGGGCCTCATACGGGCCGTAGGATCCATGGGCCTTCTACGGGGCGTATCATCATTTCGCCAATCATGGGCCGTACTATTCGTGGACCATAACGGGCCGTTAATAGGCCGTATTTGATAACTCTATGAAAACAGCCCAACGGGTTTTTTTGACATGAAAATGGCCCAACATATTAATGGTCCGCAAACGGGCCGACTGTAACGACGGGCTAAAACTGGCCCACAAGCCGAAAATGACAGTAACGGGCCGTATGTAACCGAATGCTGCAAATGAGCCCAAGAATCAATGGGCCCTGAGAAGGCGGAAATATAACTTGGGCTGGAAACGGCCCAATGGAATAACGGGCCATTAATGGGCATAAAGTGATACATTGTTCATTACTTGCCAGTTTCACCACGGGCCGTTAATGGGCCAAGAGTTACAAAGGTCCTCACATGGGCCAAAAGAAGTCATGGGCCACACATGGGCTGGAAGTTAAAACGGACTGAATCATATTGGATGGCCCAGATGACGCTACTGGGCCTAATTCGGATAGGGTGTAATGGGCCCTGGGTTAGCAGGCTGTAAATGGGCTATATGCAAACAGGCCGTTTACAGGCTTTCCGTGGGCCGGCCCGCCACCTTTTGACCAAGTCAAACGGGCCGGCCTTTTCACAGGAATGGGCCTCTGTTGGGCCGTGCCACGTGTCGCTGTATCATAGGTGCCTTCGGTCCAATGAGCGGATGACATCTGTCCCAACGGTGAGCCGACACGTGTTTCCTCCAGCCAATGATGATTTTACACATGGAAAATCCCCATTGGTCGGGGCTGTTAACGGGTTATCGGATCCAAAACCCGACCCGGTAGCTTAACGTCGTTCCGTTACGGTGGATGCCACGTGTCAGTCACCCTTGACAAAAGCACTTCTGTGACGCGCGATTTATCGTCATGGAAGTGGACACTTCCATGATGATAATTTTGGTAATGTCATGGAACACTTCTACGACAGCACAGGTATGACCATCTTGATTATGTCATAAATTTGTCACGGAAGTACATGCATGACAAAAAACGCGACCTACTGTGAGAAACACATATCATCACGGAAGTGTATTTTTTTTGTAGTGTTGAGGCGCCACCACCAAGGCTAAGTGACCCGGATTGTCAACCCTGGGAGGGTGATCCACTCTACTCCACACAATGGGCTGCTCAGATCATCGCAAGTAATGAAGAGCTGCCGGCTCAACGGTGTTCACGACCCGCTTGTGGAGCTTCTGGTCCTGCTTGCATAAACTTGTGGTGAAGACATGGTACTGCCCACTATTTAGCTGCTTCGGATTACTCTGGTATCCAGATTGCTGCTGCTGCTGACCCCCTGGCCAGATTGCTGATTGCAACCACCCCAATTACCTTGATTATAACCGCCCTGGTTACTTTGGTGGCCATGGAAGCCATAATTAGAACCGCCACCTCTATAACCCGAGCCTTGAGAGCCGCCTCCTCCTGAGCCGCCGCCTGGCCCATGATTGCCGTGAAATGAGTCGAAATTTTTGAAAGCCCTCATAATGGAACAATCCTTCCAAATGTGAGTAGTTGGTTTCTCCTGAGTGCCGTGCTTTGGACAAGGCTCGTTCAATAACTGCTCAAGAGTAGGACCTGGTCCATTGTTCGAAGGAGGTGGCCTCCCCTTATGATGCTGATTATTGCCCTGTGCATTGGTGTTAGCCACAAACTCCGAGCTACCATTCGCTTTGCGTTTACCGTTACCCCCCTGATTCGCCGGGTTATGTTGTTGACCCTTGGCGTTACCGTTCTTCTTTCCCTTCCCCGTCTTCTCATCGTCAGACTCGGGGTCCTTGGTACTATCAGAGTCGACATATTTGATTAGAGCCGCCATCAGCTACACCATATTATTACAATCGCGCTTGAGCCACCCCAGCTTCTGTTTAAGAGGCAGAAAACGGCAATTTTTCTCCAACATTAAGACCGCAGAGCCGGCATTCATGTTATCTGATGAATGTATGATAGCTTTGACTCTATGCACCCAATGGGTCGTCGACTCACCTCCTCTTGGGCGTAAGTAGCCAAGTCCACAATCGACATGGGATGCTTGCATGTGTCCTCAAAGTTCTGAATAAACCAAGCCTTTAACTCAGCCCATGACCCGATGGAATTAGTCGGCAGCCCCTTTAACCAAGTACAGTCTGTTCCATCCAGCATCATGGTGAAGTACTTGGCACACGCAGCTTCACTGACTTCCAATAATTCCATGGCCATCTCATAACTTTTAATCCACGCCTCAGGGGGTAAGTCGACAGTGTAATTAGGCACCTTTTGAGGTCCTTTGAAATCCGTGGGCAAACACTCATTATGCAGAGCCGGCACCAAACATGGTACACCCGTAGACCTAGAGGTCACGCCTGCCTCAATCGAAGTCGTGTAATAAACCAGAAGGGGCTGTTGAGCCGCCTGCTCAGCTTCTTGACGCATTCTGTCCTGATCAACCAAGTTAAGAGCTCCATCACGCGCCGGGTCATGCCCACACGGCTGGACACGATGCTGGGTGTTGCTTGAAACGACTGGTGAGTCCATATTCCTGCTATAACTCCGTCTTGGGCGAGGGGTCGAATGAATCCTATCTCGACTGTAAGAATATGCCTCCTGCTGCGCCAACATTGTCTGAAGAAGTTCTTTGACCCTTCGTGTTTCAACCACCATTGGAGAGTCACCGTCCACTGGGAGAGCCGCCAATCGTGCCGCCGCGGCAATCATGTTTTCCAAAGGATTAGAATAATGACCCGGCGGTGTCGGTACATGCTGAGGCGGAGTGGTTTTCAAACGAGGGGGTTCCGTCATGCGTGGTTGAACCGGCGTCCCAACCCCGGGTGCCGCAGCTCAGTTTATCTCCGACGGGTTACTGGGCCCTGCACCAGGAGTGCGGAAGAGGTTTCTAGCCTCGTAAACCGGAGGTAGACGGGACTGGGGCCTCCTCCTCATGATTTCATTTGAAGCGTTTTGATCCATCGTAATCTGGAAAGCCTCCGACTGAATCCATTGGGCCCGAGCATCCAAAGCAGCCCATACCGCTGCTAGCCTAACGTCCTTTGCCGGCATGTCTTCCTTGGCTAATGCTACCTAATCACGTAAATTTGCCACCTCCGCGTCATGCTGAGCTTGATTCGCCGGGATGACCAAGACTGTTAACAGAGCCGTCAATTTTTCCATTAAAGCCATCAAAACCTGAGCCGGCGGGCGCGCAGGGCCTCCTACCCTGGCTGCCGTCACCGCCGCTGACCCGGAAGTCATCGCCGCTGCGGTTGAAGAATTTTTCCCAGGCTGGGTACCAGCCATGAAGATCATGACTCTGTTTGGCGGCTCATAGGGGTCCGGAATACTGTCGCCATCGGAATAGCCCCCAAGCTCGCCATCTTGCAGCTGATACACCAAAGTAGTCTCACCCGTGGATGACTCACCATCAGAGTAGATGGTCGTCTCAACGCCGGACATAGATCCTCATCAAATTCTATTCCATGGATGCATCCCATGAAGGCACGCTTCACGGCCGACTGAGCTCAGGCGAGTCTCGCACACTGAGCTATCTTGATAATGTCGGTGCAGATGTTCGGCTTAGGGCCTGGCTCGCCGATCTTGCCGATGAAGAAGTGGATTCCACCAAAGGGGACCCGATACCCTTACTCAATTGAGCTGGCCATGGGACCCCAGCTTGCATCGTCGATGTAGAGCTTGCCGCGACGACTCTTGGTCATCCGGCCCACAGCGTATCTGATGCAGAGCATCCTTCCATCATCCCCATGGACTCTACATCAACACATCCACCTCCACAAGGACCCATGACAAGAGCTAGAGCACATGCTTTGGAAACCGAGGTGAACTCCTTCCCGCTAGACTTGCATATGGACACAAATGGAACATGTATACTACCTCACCAAAATATGCTATGCATCCTTAGGTATGAAGTGGAACATCACCAAGGAGCTCAGGAGCATCCCCAAGGAGAAGGAGAACCACCCCAAGGCCATAAGGATCAAGAAGGAGTGCAGCAGCCGCAAAACAGCATGTCCCAGGTGACCCCGTGCGCACGGGCCCTAGAGACCCCGTGCCAAGGGCTACACAGGAACCCGGCGCTGGAGCACCCCATGCGCATGGGCCTGTACCGTGCCCACGGGACCCCCGTGCGCACGGGCCCAACTTACCCCGTGCGCACGGGCCTCCCAGGATGGCCTGCTGAGATTGGATCCTCGGCTTCCCTTCGTATCCTTCGACCCCAAGCCTATATATTTCGTACCTAGAGCCATGTTTAGGGTTAGGAAAGTATTGGATGATATCTTGGTGAGCTTTGCTCCATTACCTTCCCTCTTTGAGGATCAAGACCCCATTAGGGAAGAATCCTTGAGGATTTCAAGACCTCCATTGGGAGAAGACTACCACCAAGACCCCTCTTCCTTTGGATTTGGGATGAACTTTTCCATTGTATCTGTCCTTTGATTGTGTTTGAGACTTGTGGATCTTGTGTTGTTACTCTAGTGGATGTGTAATTGGGAATTGTTGGAGTGATTGTCCCTTTGTGTTCCTCTTTGTGTTCTTGTGATTTCTCTCCATTTTCCCACTCCAAGTGTGAAAAGATCCTTCCTAGGGTTCTACTCTACATCATATGGTATCATGAGCCATGTTGATTCACATCTTGGAGTCCCTATCTTCCACTTTCTAGCTTGATTTTGTTGTTTTTCGTCCTAATCCGAAAATCCCCACCTAAAATAGCCCCAAAAATTTTTCTTGCAATTTGTTGATCTTGTGAGATTTGGTTGATTTGATCCACGAATTTGGTGTTTGACAAGTGGATCTACCCCTCCACCATCATCCCCACCCATCCCCCACTGGAATTTGGCCAAAAACTCGCAATCTCCACGAAATCATAGAAGTTCATCCGCTCTCAGGAGACCCCGTGCACACGGGCCATCGGGACCCCGTGCACACGGGACCCCGTGCACACGGGCCTCACTTACCCCGTGCGCACGGGCCATCCAGAAACTTTCGGCCATTTTCTGTTTTTCTTATTTTTGTTTCACCACCATCCCTCGTGTTCTTCCGCACCATTCCACGTGTTTGTTGAGTGTTCGGTTGCGATTTGTCTTGTGTCCTAAGGTGTTTCGGCTACTTAGGCGCAACTTGGTAACATCATCGCCACCAATCATCGACTCAGACAACACTTTGACTTTGACAAGATCATCTTCGACCGTAAGCAAGGACGGTAACCTCGATGACACTTTGTACTCCATTGCCATTAACTTGATAGCTTTGAGCCATTTTGCGTAGCTTACCCATCGAGACTAGCTTGTTGAGTATTGCCGGGCCACATCTTAGTGCACCATTTAATGTTCCATCCATCCCGTGCATCTACTACTTGTTATCTCGTTGTGTGGCTCGCATATCAAGCATCATGGCATAGTGAAAAAAAGAGGAGATAAAAAGCTTTTAAGCAAAAGAGAAGAGAAGCAAAGAGCTTATAAGCAATAGCATCGAGCCTTCACATTTGTGCATCATCTTGGTCACACATACATATGCATACTTGGGATAGCGAGACGAGTAGATTCTCTATTAGGTTGGTGCACTAGCGTATCTAGCCCATTAGTGCAATCGAGCTAGCGTCTCTCTAGTATCCGTACGACAAGAGCTTTTCCCGTGTTTCGATATCTTCGAGCTCATTCCTTGGTTGTGCGGATCCCATTTATCTTCCGTGTGTGTGTTCCTCGTGTTATATTGGGAGGTTAATCTATTTGTCTTATTTGCCATTTGTGAATCTTCTCAACTTTATCAACATCTCGACTAACATTTGCTTGAATTATTTGTGTCTTTCCTAACCAAGCTCCTCCATAGACCACTTACTTGTAGGTGTGAGAAACAATTCCCGGTACCAATTCCCCTATTGTAACATCACGTGGGATCGTACTTGTTACATCCACAATCTTCGGAAAAGGTAACTTTGGTTTTGTTCTCTCATTTTCCTACTCACCACCACTTTCTTATGATGGATAGGCCAAGCTCCTCTACCAACCCACTCTTCATCGAACAAGACAACGACATGTCATCCTTCGTCACCAAGAGCCACCTCTTTGGTGCACAACGAGCGCTCCATCAAGAGCAACAAGCTATGAACGACCGCATCGACAACCTCGCCACCGACTTACGACTCATCGAGCAACGAACACGCGACTACTTCGACAGCAAGCTCGACGCGCACAAGCAAGAGAACGATGCAAGAATGGACGAGATCCGAGCTTTGTTGGTCAACCGGCATTCTTCAACTTCTTCCTACTCAAGATGGAGCCATTCAAGTCGACACTCCGACCACACCTCCTCCGGCTCAAGTACACCGTCATCGACCATTCTTTGATGACCCGCGCGTCAAGACCGTCATGCATCTCGAGATCCACGACACGTCAAGCATTCCCAAGAGCAAGTTGATGAACAAGTCCCTCGTCCTCAAGCAAATCAAGTCGCTTTTGCTCAAGCTCAAGAACGACAACGTCTTCGTCTTCAAGAAGAATAAGAACGAGCGCGTCTACACCAAGAGAAACAAGACGCCGAGGCTCAACGTCTTCAACAACAACAACGAGAAGCACAAGCTATTGAGGCGGAACGTGCCCTTCAAGAATCAAGTCAAGCCATCGCCAACTGCAATCGCGAATGACGGAATCAAGAGGAAGCCCTTCGAGAAGAAATACAAGAGAGGAACTATCAACCACGTGTGCACCGTCAAGTTTCTCAAGCTCCTCCCCAAGTTTGTCAAGCTCCACCTCAACCTCAAGTGCAACAAGAGAGACACCAAGTGGAACAAGTGCTTCAAGACCCTCCTCCACACCAAGAGCGACATCATGAGGAACGAGCATTCGAGGACTTTCCAAGGCAAGAGCGATATCGCAACCGCTATCAAGATGAAGAGCAACGATATGGAAAACTCAAATTCACAATGCCCAAGTTCAATGGAAGCAATGATCCGAAAGAATATCTCTCATGGGCATTGAAGGTCGACAAAATCTTTCGTTTGCACAACTATGAGGAAGAGAATAAGATCGCAATGGCATCACTTGAGTTCCAAGACTATGTGCTCATATGGTGGGAACAAGTCCTTGAGTGCCGAGAAGCAAGAGGTGACCCTCCAATCACCACTTGGGATCAAATGAAGGATGTCATGAGAGCATGATTTGTGCCCACCTACTACAACCGTGATCTCTTCAAGAACCTACAACTCCTCAAGCAAGGAACAAAGAGTGTTGAAGAATACTACAAGGAAATGGAAATAGCCATGATTCGAGCCAATGCCAAGGAAGATGATGAGCAAACAATGGCACGATTCTTGAATGAACTCAATTACCCCATCAAGAAGATCGCCGACTTCCAACCCTATTCCAACCTCATCGAGCTAGTACATCAAGCGACCAAGGCGGAACGTCAAGTACAAGATGATTTCAAGTACGCCAAGTACTCCTCCAAGACATACAGCTTCTCCAACAATCAAGCTTCAACAACTCCTCCAACATCTACGTCAACCAAGCCTTCTCCAAGCAACGACGAGAAGACATCATACAAGAATGCTTCGTCAAGTTCAAGTCGTCTTCCTCCTACTACAAGCAACTACAAGCTGCGTGCTTCTTCCTCAACTCCGACCGATGAGACCGTCAAGACAAGTTCACTCAAGTGCTTCACATGTGGCGGCCGAGGACACAAGTCCTTCCAATGCATCAACAAGCGCACCATGCTCCTCAACGACGATGGCACCTACGACTCAATGAGTGAAGATGAAATAGAAGCTATTGACCAAGTGGCCATGCATCGGCGCATGAACGAGGATGAAGATGATCAAGTCTTTTGTGATGAAGATACGAGCCCCGCTCTCGTTGTCTCGAAGGTCTTGACACTTCAACATCAACAAGAAGAAGACCAACGATGCCATATCTTCCACACCAAGGCAGGCATCAATGGAATTTCCATCAAGGTCATCATCTATGGAGGTAGTTGCCACAACTTGGCAAGTGAAGAACTATGTTCAAAGCTTCAATTGGTCAAGAGGAAGCACCCGCACCCCTACAAGGTTCAATGGCTAAGTGACTCCGGCACTATACGAGTTGAGCATACGGTCCAAGTCTCCTTCAAAACCGGTGCATATGAGGACACTTTGGAGTGTGATGTGGTCCCAATGACCGTTTGCCACCTCCTTCTTGGTCGACCATGGCAATTCGACCGTGGTGTCATCCACAATGGGCGAACCAATCACCATAGCTTCAAGATGAAAGGGAAGGAGTATGTGCTACGACCCATGTCTCCTAGTCAAGTGATAGCCGACAAGCAAGCCACCCACCATGGAGAGAAGAGTGAGAAAGTGACCCACCCAAAAGTGAGTGAGATCCACAAGCCAAACTTGAGCGCCTCTTCACCTAGAGAGAAAAACCTCATCCTATTTGCCACCAAAAGTGAGATGAGAAAAGTGTGTGAGAACCCATCAAGTGTGTGTCCTTGTGTGCAAGGATGGAGAACCAAAAACTAACACCACTCACGAGCTACCTTTGGTGTTTCAATCTCTTTTGCAGGAATTTCAAGCTCTATGCGTCAAGCTCGGAAGCAAGCTATTATTCTCATCCGCATACCATCCTCAAACCGACGGCCGAACGGAGGTGACAAACCGGACACTATCCACTCTACTTCGCGTGTTGATCAAGAAGAACATCAAGGAGTGGGAGGCGTGTCTACCCATCGCCGAGTATGCCTACAACAGCGCAAGACATTCGACTACCGGCAAGTCCCCCTTCAAGGTCGTCTACGGCTTCAATCCGTTGTCCCAATTGGACATCCTACCTCTCCCTCTACAAGAGCGCACCAACATGGATGCGAGTGAACGAGCAAGCTACATGAAGAAGATGCATGAAGATACAAGAAACATCATCGAGCGCCACGTACATCGACTAGCAACCAAGCTCAACGTCAACATACAACCCATGATCTTCAACATAGGATATCTCGTGTGGCTACACCTTCGCAAGGACCGCTTCCCCAACGAACGGAAGTCCAAACTACTACCTCGAGCCGATGGACCATTCAAGGTACTCGCACGCTACAACAACAACGCCTACAAGATTGAGCTCCCACGAGACAAGTACAACGTGAGCGACATCTTCAACGTCAAAGACCTCCCGCCTTTCCATGGTGATGAAGATCTTGATCCGAGGTCGGATCCTTTCGAAGGGAGGGGAGATGATGTAGAGCATCCTTCCATCATCCCCATGGACTCTACATCAACACATCCACCCCCACAAGGACCCATGACAAGAGCTAGAGCACGTGCTTTGGAAACCGAGGTGAACTCCTTCCTACTAGACTTGCATATGGACACAAATGGAACATGTATACTACCTCACCAAAATATGCTATGCATCCTTAGGTATGAAGTGGAACATCACCAAGGAGCTCAGGAGCATCCCCAAGGAGAAGGAGAACCACCCCAAGGCCATAAGGATCAAGAAGGAGTGCAGCAGCCGCAAAACAGCATGTCTCAGGTGACCCCGTGCGCACGGGCCCCAGAAACCCTGTGCCCACGGGCTACATAGGAACCCGGCGCTGGAGCACCCCGTGCGCATGGGCCTGTACCGTGCCCACAGGACCCCCGTGCGCACGGGCCCAACTTACCCCATGCGCACGGGCCTCCCAGGATGGCCGGTTGAGATTGGATCCTCGGCTTCCCTTCGTCTCCTTAGACCCCAAGCCTATATATTTCGTACCTAGAGCCATGTTTAGGGTTAGGAAAGTATTGGATGATATCTTGGTGAGCTTTGCTCCATTACCTTCCCTCTTTGAGGATCAAGACCCCATTAGGGAAGAATCCTTGAGGATTTCAAGACCTCCATTGGGAGAAGACTACCACCAAGACCCCTCTTCCTTTGGATTTGGGATGAACTTTGCCATTGTATCTTTCCTTTGATTGTGTTTGAGACTTGTGGATCTTGTGTTGTTACTCTAGTGGATGTGTAATTGGGAATTGTTGGAGTGATTGTCCCTTTGTGTTCCTCTTTGTGTTCTTGTGATTTCTCTCCATTTCCCCCCTCCAAGTGGGAAAAGATCCTTCCTAGGGTTCTACTCTACATCAGTATCCCTTGAGCCCTTCGAAGCCACCCTTTAAGAACTCAAAACCACCGTGCGCTGGCCCCACGGTGGGCGCCAACTGTCATGGAAAGGTCATGGCAGATGTCCTACCAAAAGGACTTAGTCATGGAGCCATCGCAACTAGGTAGCTTAAAGGGGTTAAACATGACAAAGGACATAGGAGTTTATACTGGTTTGGCCCCTTGCGGTGAAGGTAAAGGTCTAATCCAGTTTGAGGTGGTATTGCTTATGTCTCGATTACCAGGGAGTGAATCCTCTTGACCTAGCTTTCGATCTGTTGTTTCTTGTCCTGAACCACTACCGGGTCGTCCCTTTATACACACAGGTCGACGCCCAGTGGCTCATGGAGTCCAGGCCGGCTCATAAATAACATGTCCGGCTCGATGACTACCTTTACATGCCTTACAATACAAGTCTTTACATACATGGCGGTTTACCCCTATGGGCCTTAAGTCGCCTCTGGGCCTTGGGCCCTTAACTAAACCGTCATCTTTAACATTCTCATGGGCTTCATATGATGAATCGCGATAGGTATAACCCGGCCCCTCCTAGGCGGGTCATACCTAGTAGTTATATATCCAACACTCATCGAAATGGCGAGAACGATGCTTGATGAGTACAAGACGCCAAAACACTTTTGGGCGGAAGCGGTTGAGATAGCTTGCCATGCAACAAATCATCTATATCTTCAGAAGCTACTCGGCAAGACGAGATACGAGCTTGTCACCCGTAACAAACCCCAAGTTGGATACTTTTGGGTATTCGGCTCAAAATGCTACATTCTTGATAAGCATCATCGTTCGAAATTTGCTCCTAAATCTAATGAAGATTTCCTACTAGGTTATGGCCCAAACTCTCACACTTACCCTGTCTACAACAATTTCACCCGAAAGGTTGAAGAGACGGTAGATGTGAAGTTTGATGAATCTAATGGCTCACAAGTAGAGCAATTGTCAATTTATGTAGGTGACAAAGATCCTTTGGAAGCAATCCAAGATTTGTCTATTGGCAAGATTCATCCAACGGAGGTGAAGGAGAGTACCTCATCTGTCCAAGTGGAAGCCTCAACTTCACGACAAGGTGAACCACAAGTTAACTGGGAGGCATCCATGAGTGGGACACATCAAGATGATGAAAACAAGGATGTACAACAAGATGAACCTCGACGACCTCCTTCCCAACCTCCACGGGAGAACAACAACACCAACAACAATGAAGGAAGACGAAAGGAAGAACAGGATAATGAAGAGGATGTTCCACCCCGACCCAAACAAAATCCCTCACGAGTTCGAGCAAGAGTCTCAAGAGATCATCCCGTCAAACAAATCTTTGAGATATTCAAACCGGGAGAATTACTCGCTCTAAAACTCGTTTGGCTAATTTCTGTGAACATTACTCATTCGATTCTAGCATTGAACCTATGAAGGTTGAAGAAGCATTGGAAGATCCGGATTGGATACATGCCATGCACGAAGAGCTACACAACTTTGAGAAGAACCAAGTGTGGACGTTGGTTGGAAAGCCCAATGAGAAGCACAATGTCATTGGAACCAAAAGGGTGTTTCGGAACAAGCAAGATGAAGATGGACAAGTTGTACGTAACAAAGCTCATCTTGTTGCTCAAGGCTACATCAAGTCGAAGGTATGGACTATGGTGAGACATATGCCCCCGTTGCTAGACTTGAGTCCATTCGCATCTTACTTGCTTATGTCAATCATCATGACATCAGCTTATATCAAATGGACATCAAAAGTTCTTTTTCTTAATGGTGAAATTGAGGAGGAAGTTTATGTTAAATAACCTCCCGGCTTTGTTAATCCCGACCATGTTTATAAACATCACAAAGCTCTTTATGGTTTTAAACAACCTCCTAGATAATGGTACAAATGCTTGACTAAGTTTCTTTTTGAAAAACGCTTTGAGATTGGTAAAATTGACTCTACACTCTTTACTAAAAGGGTTAATGGAGAATTATTTGTGTGCCAAATTTATGTTGATGATATCATATTTGGTTCAACTAATCCTCATTTTATTGAAAAGTTTGTAAAGCTAATGTAGGAGAAGTTTGAGATGTCTATGATGAGTGAACTCAAGTTCTTTCTTGGTTTGCAAATCAAGAAAACTAAGGAGGGAACCTTTATCTCTCAAACAAAGTACACCAAGGACTTATTTAAGAAGTTCAACATGCAAGAATGCAAAGGTATGAGTACCCCCATGCCTACTAGTGGACATCTTGACTTGACAAAGGATGGCAAACCAGTTGACCAAAAGGTTTACCGCTCTATGATTGGTTCATTGTTATATCTATGTGCCTCCCATCCCAATATCATGCTAAGTGTGTGCATGTGTGCACGATATCAGGCGACCCCCAAAGATTGTCATCTTAAGGCTGTGAAAAGGACAGTGAGATACTTAATTCATACACCAAATTTTGGCATTTGGTATCCTAAGAGGTCTTCTTTTGATCTTGTTGGCTACTGTGATTCGGACTATGTCAGTGACAAGGTTGATAAAAATTCCACTTTGCGTACTTGTCAATTTCTTGGTAGATCTCTGTGTCTTGGTCCTCCAGGAAACAAAACTCGGTATTCTTATCCACCGCCGAAGCGGAATACGTTGCCGCCGGTTCATGTTGTGCTCAATTACTTTAGATGACCCAAACTCTTAAAGATTATGGGATATATGTGAAACATGTTCCATTGCTTTGTGACAAAGAGAGTACCATTAAGATTGCTCATAATCCCGTGCAACATTCTCAAACTAAGCATATTGGAGTTCGTCATCATTTCATTCGATATCATGTTGCTAAGGGAGATATCAAACTTAAGCATGTTCGTACAGATAAGCAATTGGCGGATATATTCACCAAACCGCTTGATGAGAAAGTGTTTTGCCGTTTCAGAGGTGAATTGAACATCATTGATGCCTCAAACTTGAAGTAGAAACTCCATGTGGATGCATGCAAGACATGAGCCTTTTTATGACTAATCCTCGATATTTCTCTTATGATGATGATCATATGTCTTGGATATTCTTATACCCTTGCATGTCATCAAACCCTTGTAGGTACTTGCATAAGCCCAACTATATGAGATTGCAACTCAATCACATTCTAAGTGATATCTACATCTCCAAGTCTCTACAAAATGGTGGTTGAAGACAAGAAAGCACGAATCCTGTCAATATATCCTTTGACAATTTCTTTATATCAAATTTCATGATTGTCATTTTGGATACACAAGTGATCTTCCTTGCAAGACTAACCCGTGTAGGTAGATGAACTCCAACTACAAGTGGTGCTCCCAACTCTTGATGAACTACATCAACTTTGAGCACCCTACACAAGTTCAACTACATGATCAAGATCAACACCACCACCAACGGTATGTCATTCCATCTTAGAGAAGCTTTACCCCAAGACATGGGTCAAACAAACTCAACAAGGTGAGAATACATCAAAATGCTTAAACAAAAAATGGCAACCCCATTTTGAGCTTAAACGATGAGTATGACCTATGATCAAGTGTCTTCACTTGACTCCTAAGTCAATATACTCTAACATAGGTGAATTTGTCGTTGACCAATTCTAGATGAAGTTCTCTTTTGTTTCTCTGTATTCTTGCATCTGTCTCTTACTTGCAATTCCCTTTTTTTCAAAAAAAACTTCATCTAGATTTCTTTTCTTTTCTCTGTTTTGTTTTGCATTCCCTGCATCCAATTCCTTGCAAATCCTTGTGAGATCTTATTTGCCTAAGTGTGCTGAGCTGACAATTGCCAACCCTTAGTGTTGAACTCGGCCTGACCGGTTTGTTTCTTTTGGTTAAACCGAACCACCTCGGTGCCACCGAAGATAACAACTCGGTGTTACTGTTGGGGATATAACTACTGAGTATAAACCGCCTAGGAGGGGCCGGGTTATGCTCATCCGTACTGAAGCCCATGAAGACAAGGAATATGGCGCTTTACTATTGTAGAATTAGAGGCCCAAAGCCGAAGGGAGGATTAGGGTCCATAGACATAAACCACCATGAGATATGTAACTTGTGTTGTAAGATAGGGAAAGGTAGAAACCGAGCCAGACACGTGTATGAGCCGGCTGAGGGAGTCCTAGATTAGGGGGTATCCGGACAGCCAAACTATATACTTTGGCCGGATTGATGGACCGTGAAGATACAAGACTCAAGACTTTGTCCCATGTCCGGATGGTACTCTCCTTTGCGTGGAAGACAAGCTTGGCGATCCGGATATTAGATCTCTTTCTTTGTAACAGACTCCGTGTAAACCCTAGCCCCCTTCGGTGTCTATATAAAGCGGAGGGTTTAGTCTGCAGAAGGACAATCATAATCATCATAGGCTAGCTTCTAGGGTTTAGCCTCTACGGTCTCGTGGTAGATCAACTCTTGTAATACTCATATCATCAAGATCAATCAAGCAGGAAGTAGGGTTTTACCTCCATCGAGAGGGACCGAACCTGGGTAAAACATCATGTCCCTTGCCTCATGTTACCATTAGCCTTTGACGCACAGATCGGGACCCCCTACCCGAGATCCGCCGGTTTTGACACCGACACCGGCCTCGGTATTCTATAAACCACCGGGCGTCAACCCGTGTATATAAAGCGACGACCCGGCGGTGGTTCAGGGACAGGAAACAAGAACTCGAGAGACAGGTAAAGCGGATTCGCTCCCTACTCATCGAGACCCCATCAATTCCACCACAACCGGATCATAGGCATTTACCTTCACCGCAAGGGGCCGAACCAGTATAAAGTCCCCGTGTCCTTTGTCCGGTTTAACCCCTTTAAGCTAATCTCGTTGCGATGGCTCCACGACTAAGTCCTCTCACTAGGACATCTAACGTGTTAATTCCATGACAGTTGGCGCCCACTTTGGGGCTATCACACGATGGTTTCGAGTTCTTGAAGGGCAACTTTGAAGGACTCAAGGGATACGCGGTTGGCCGGATGACCAAGAGTTGTCGCGGCAAGCTCGACATCGACGACGCGGGCTGGGGCCCCGAGGCCGGCTCAATTGAGTACGGGTACTGGGTCCCCTTTGGCGGAATTCACATTTTCATCGGCAAGATCGGCGAACCGGGCCCTGAGCCGGACATCTGCACCGACTTTGTCAGGACGGCTCAGCGTGCGAGCCCTGCCCAGGTTCAGCCTACCATGAAGCGTGCGTTCGTGGGATTCATCCATGGTGCGGAATCTGAACCGGTGTCCGATGGTGAGACAGTCATTTACTCTGATGGCGAATCATCCACCGGCGAGACCGAGTCAGTATACCAGTTACAAGATGGCCAGTTCGGGGGCTGTTCCGATGGCGACAGTATTCTGGATCCCCTTGAACCGCGAAACCGGGTTGCAATCTTCATGGCCGGTACACAGCCCACATTGCAATCTTCAACTTCAGCAGCAATGACTTCCGGATCGGCCGCCGGGGCAGGAGGCCCTGCGCGCCGGCCGGGTCAAGTTCTGTCCGGTTTATTGGATGCTTTGATGACTTTGTTGACCATAGCAGTTACCGCGGAGACTCAAGATCGGCATAATGCAGAGGTCACAAAGCTGCGGGATCAGATAACTTGAGCCAAGGAGGACTTGGCGGCTGAGGAAACCAGGATGGCTGATGAGCGGGCCGCTTTAGATGCCCGGTCACAGCAGATTCAAGCAGAGAATTACCGGCTCATGCTGGATCAGAACGCTTTAAAGGTCGTGTTGAGGAGGAGGCACCGGTCTCGTCTGCCGCTGGTTTATGAAGAAATGAATCTTTTCAACACACCAGGAGCAGGACCCAGTAATCCGGTAGTAGACTGAAGCACCTGGGACAGGAGCACCAGGACAGCCACGGGTGACGGACCCGCCTCGACTAACAGATAACCCGCCGCCGTACATGCAGACCCCGCCGGGTCACTTCTCCACCCCTTTGGATAACATGATTGTTGCGGCGGTTGAGACGTGGCGGGCCAGGGATCTCCTTAAAACTGCTATGGTACAGCAGCAAGCTTATTCATATAGCCGAGACAAAATCCATTCAACCCCTCGCCCGAGCAGGAGTTACAGCAGACACATTGATGAACCGGCTGTGTCAAGCAGTGCGCGGAACCGTGACGCCCCTCGAGGGCCTAATCCGGTGCGTGGTGGTACAAATGCTCAGGATGTAGTGGATAATGGTAGAGCGCGTCGGGAGGCCGAGTTAGCAGCGCAGTTGGCAGCATAGTACAGGAATCATCAAACCGCTCCGGTTCGACCGATGACGTCAGTGGAACAAAGACTGGCTTTCAGCTCTTGGGGGGTGCCGTGTCTCACCCCGGCTCTATGTAATGTGCTGTTACGCAAGGATTTCAAGGGCCCGCGTAAGGTGCCTAATTACACTGCCGATTTACCCCCCAAGTCATGGGTTAAAAGTTATGAGATGGCAATGGAGATGCTGGATGTGGATGAAGCGGCGTGTGCTAAGTACTTGATACGTCCATTTTGCATCATGCTTTTATGTCAATATTTATTGCATTATGGGCTGTTATTTCACGTTATGTCACAATACTTATGGCTATTCTCTCCTATTTTACAAGGTTTACATGAAGAGGGAGAATGCCGGCAGCTGGAATTCTAGGCTGGAAAAGGAGCAAATATTGAAGGACTATTCTGTGCAACTCCAAAAGTACTGAAACTCCATGGAATACCTTAAAATAAATAAAGAAAAATCGTCGCCAAAGATGAAGGCCAGGCGGCCCACACCCTGCTCACAAGGGTGGGGGCGCGCCCCCCTGGGCGCGCCCCCTACCTCGTGGGCCCCCTGGTGGCTCTCCAATGTCCATCTTCTCCTATATGAAGTCTTTCGATGAGAAAAAAAATAGAAGAGAACCTTTCAGGACGAGACTCCGCCGCCACGAGGCGGAACCTTGGCGGAACCAATCTAGGGCTCCGGCAGAGCTGTTCTGCCGTGGACACTTCCCTCCGGGAGGGGGAAATCATCACCATCGTCCTCACCAACGCTCCTATCATCGGAAGAGGGCAATCTCCATCAACATCTTCATCAGCACCATCTCATCTCCAAACCCTAGTTCATCTCTTGTATCCAATTCTTGTCTCCAAGTTCGGGATTGGTGCTAGTAGGTTGCTAGTAGTGTTGATTACTCTTTGTAGTTGATGCTAGTTGGTTTATTTGGTGGAAGATCATATGTTCAGATCCTTTATGCACATTATTACCCCTCTGATTATGAACATGAATATGCTTTGTGAGTAGTTACGTTTGTTCCTGAGGACAAGGGAGAAGTCTGGCTATTAGTAGTCATGTGAATTTGGTATTCGTTCGATATTTTGATAAGATGTATGTTGTCTAACCTCTAGTGGTGTTATGTGAACGCCGAATACATAACACTTCACCATTATTTGGGCCTAGAGGAAGGAATTGGGAAGTAATAAGTAGATGATGGGTTGCTAGAGTGACAGAAGCTTAAACCCTAGTTTATGCGTTGCTTCGTAAGGGGCTGATTTGGATCCATATGTTTCATGCTATGGTTAGGTTTACCTTAATACTTTTGTTGCAGTTGCGGATGCTTGCAATAGAGGTTAATCATAAGTGGGATGCTTATCCAAGTAAGGGCAGTACCCAAGCACCGGTCCACCCACATATCAAATTATCAAAGTACCGAACGCGAATCATATGAGCGTGATGAAAACTAGCTTGACGATATTCCCATGTGTCCTCAGGAGCGCTTTTCCTATTATAGGAGTTTTTCCAGGCTTGTCCTTTGCTACAAAAAGGATTGGGCCACCTTGCTGCACTTTATTTACTTTTGTTACTTGTTGCTCGTTACCATTTATCCTATCACAAAACTATCTGTTACCACTTATTTCAGTACTTGCAGAGAATACCTTGCTGAAAACCGCTTATCATTTCCTTCTGCACCTCGTTGGGTTCAACACTCTTACTTATCAAAAGGACTACGATAGATCCCCTATACTTGTGGGTCATCAAGACTCTTTTCTGGCGCCGTTGCCGGGGAGTGAAGCGCCTTTGGTTGGTGGAATTTGGTAAGGAAAAATTTATTTAGTGTGCTGAAATTTTCTGTCACTTGTTACTATGGAAAGTAATTGTCTGAGGGGATTGTTCGGGGTATATTCACCCCGTCCAGTTGAGCCAAGAGTTGCTCCTCAACCTACTCAACCTACTTAACCTATTGAAAATGAAACTCCTTTTGAAATTCCTTAGGGTATGATGGAAAAACTTCTAGCTAACACTTTTTCAGGAGATGGAACAAAGCATCCTGATGAACTTCTACGCTATGTGGATGATATTTGTGGACTATTTAAGCTTGCAGATATACCCGATGATATTGTTAAGAAGAAGGCTTTCCCTTTATCTTTGGAGGGAGACGCATTGACATGGTATAGGCTATGTGATGATACGAGATAATGGAACTATAAAAGAGTGAAATTGGAATTTCATCAAAAGTTTACCCTATGCATCTTGTTCATCGTGATCGCAATATATATATATAATTTTTGGCCTCGCGAAGGATAAAGCATCGCTCAAGCTTGGGGGAGGCTTAAATCAATGTTATATTCATGCACCAATCATGAGATCTCAAGAGAAGTGATTATGGAAAAACATTATGCTCGGCTTTCTGATAACAATCGCACCATGCTCGATAATTCTTGTGCTGGTTCTTTTATGATGAAGCCTATTGAATTTAGATGGAATTTATTTGATAGAATTAAACACAACTCTGAAGGTTGGGACCTCGACGAAGGTAAGGAGTCAGGTATGACACCTAAGTTTGATTGTGTTAAATATTTTATGGATACTGATATTTTCCGTAAGTTTAGCACTAAATATGGACTTGACTCTGAGATAGTAGCTTCTTTCTGTGAATCTTTTGCTACTTATGTTGATCTCCCCAAGGAGAAGTGGCTTAAATATCATCCTCCCATAGAAGTAAAAGTAGCTACACCTATTGAAGTTGAAGAAAATACTGTCACTTACAATGATCGTATTGTTCCCACTTCTTATGTTGAGAAACCACCTTTCCCTGTTAGAATGAAGGATCATGCTAAAGCTTCAACTGCTGTTCGTAAAAGCAATACTAGGACTTATACACCTCCTGAGAAGTCAAAGTAGAACCTAATATTGCTATTGTTAAAGATCTCTTGTCTGATAATATTGATGGGCATGTTATTCAATTCTCTGGCGAAACTGCTAGAATTGCTAAACCCTGTGATAGAGATAAACATAGACCTGTGGTAGGCGTGCCCGTTATTTCTGTTAAAATAGGAGATCATTGTTATCATGGCTTATGTGATATGGGTGCTAGTGCTAGTGTTATACCCATTGGCTTATACAAATAAATTATGCATGAGATTGCACCTGCTGAGTTAGAGGAAATTGATGTTACAATTAAACTTGCCAATAGAGATACTATATCTTCAATGGGAATTGTTAGAGATGTTAAAGTCTTGTGTGGGAAAACCAAATATCCTACTGATTTTCTTGTTCTTGGTTCTCCACAAGATAGCTTTTGTTCCATTATATTTGGTAGACCCTTCTTGAATACTGTTAACACTAAGATAGATTGCGAAAAGAATGTTGTTACTATTGGCTTAGACGATATGGTTCATGAGTTTAATTTCTCTAAATTTAGTAAACAACATCGTGAGGAAGAATTGCCTAGTAAGGATGAAATTATTGGTCTTGCTTCTATTGCCATACCTCCTAGTGATCCTTTAGAACACTATTTGCTAGACCATGAAAATGATATGTTCATGAATGAAAGAAGGGAAATAGATGAAGTATTCTTTAAATAGGAACCTATTCTGCAACACAATTTGCCTGTTGAAATCCTAGGGGACCCTCCTCCACCCAAGGGTGATCCCGTGTTTGAGCTTAAACCGTTGCCTGATAATCTTAACTATGCTTATCTTGATGAAAAGAAAATATATACTGTCATTATCAGTGCTAACCTTTCAGAGCATGAAGAAGAAAGATTATTAAAAACTCTGAAAAAGCACCGTGCCGCTATTGGATATACTCTGGATGATCTTAAGGGCATCAGTCCCACTCTATGTCAACATAAAATAAATTTGGAAGATGATGCCAAACCAGTTTGTGATCCTCAACGATGTTTGAATCCTAAAATGAAAGAAGTGGTAAGAAAGGAAATACTCAAGCTTCTGGAGGCAGGTATAATTTATCCCGTTGCTGATAGTCAGTGGGTAAGTCCTGTCCATTGTATCCGTGAGAAGGGAGGTATTACTGTTGTCTCTAATGATAAAGATGAATTGATTCCGCAAAGATTTATCATAGGTTATAGGATGGTAATTGATTTCCGCAAATTAAATAAGGCTACTAAGAAAGATCATTACCCCTTACCTTTTATTGATCAAATGCTAGAAAGATTATGCAAACATACACATTATTGCTTTCTAGATGGTTATTCTGGTTTTTCTCAAATACCCGTGTCGGCTAAAGATCAATCAAAGACTACTTTTACATGCCCTTTTGGTACTTTTGCTTATAGACGTATGCCTTTTGGTTTATGTAATGCACCTGCTACCTTTCAAAGATGCATGATGGCTATATTCTCTGACTTCTGCGAGAAAATTTGTGAGGTTTTCATGGATGACTTTTCCGTCTATGGTTCCTGTTTTGATGATTTCTTGAGCAATCTTGCTCAATTTTGTAGAGATGTGAAGAAACTAATCTTGTCTTGAATTGGGAAAAGTGCCACTTTATGGTTAATGATGGTATTGTCTTGGGGCACAAAGTTTCTGAAAGAGGTATTGAAGTTGATAAAGCCAAGGTTGATGCTATTGAAAAGATGCCATGTCCCAAGGACATCAAAGGTATAAGAAGTTTCCTTGGTCACGCCGGATTTTATAGGAGGTTCATTAAGGACTTCTCAAAAATCTCTCGACCTCTGACTAATTTATTACAAAAAGATGTACCATTTGTCTTTGATGATGATTGTGTAGAAGCATTTGAAATACTTAAGAAAGCATTAGTCTCTGCACCTGTTGTTCAGCCACCTGATTGGAATTTACCCTTTGAAATTATGTGTGATGCTAGTGATTATGCTGTAGGTGCTGTTCTAGGGCAAAGAGTTGATAAGAAATTGAATGTTATCCATTATGCTAGTAAGACTCTAGACAATGCTCAAAGAAATTATGCTACTACGGAAAAGGAACTTTTAGCAGTTGTATTTGCTTGTGATAAATTCAGACCGTATATTGTTGATTCTAAAGTTACTATTCACACTGATCATGCTGCTATTAAATATCTTATGGAAAAGAAAGATGCAAAACCTAGGCTTATTAGATGGGTTCTCTTGCTCCAAGAATTTGATTTGCATATTGTTGATAGAAAAGGAGCTGAGAACCCCGTTGCAGACAACTTATCTAGGTTAGAGAATGTTCTTGATGACCCACTACCTATTCATGATAGCTTTCCTGATGAGCAATTGAATGTCATAAGTACTTCTCGTAGCACTCCATGGTATGCTGACTATGCTAATTATATTGTTGCTAAATTTATACCACCTAGCTTCACATACCAACAAAAGAAAAAGTTTTTCTATGACTTGCGACATTACTTCTGGGATGACCCACATCTTTATAAAGAAGGAGTAGATGGTGTTATTAGACGTTGTGTACCTGAGCATGAACAGGAACATATCCTATGCAAGTGTCACTCTGAAGCTTATGGAGGACACCACGCTGGAGATAGAACTACACATAAGGTATTGCAATCCGGTTTTTATTGGCCTACTCTCTTCAAGGATGCCCGTAAGTTTGTTTTGTCTTGCGATGAATGTCAAAGAATTGGTAATATTAGTAGATGTCAAGAAATGCCTATGAATTATTCACTTGTTATTGAACCATTTGATGTTTGGGGCTTTGATTATATGGGACCTTTTCCTGCCTCTAATGGATACACTCATATTTTAGTTGCTGTTGATTATGTTACTAAGTGGGTAGAAGCTATTCCAACTAGTAGTAGTGATCATAACACTTCTATTAAAATGATTAAGGAAGTTATTTTTCCGAGGTTTGGAGTCCCTAGATATTTAATGACTGATGGTGGTTCACATTTTATTCATGGTGCTTTCCGTAAGATGCTTGCTAAATACGACATTAATCATAGAATTGCATCTCCATATCATCCGCAGTCTAGTGGTCAGGTAGAATTGAGCAATAGAGAGCTCAAATTAATTTTGCAAAAGACTGTCAATAGGTCTAGGAAGAATTGGTGCAAAAAACTTGATGATGCATTATGGGCCTATAGAACTGCATACAAAAATCCTATGGGTATGTCTCCGTATAAAATGGTTTATGGAAAAGCTTGTCACTTACCTCTCGAACTGGAACATAAGGCATATTGGGCTATTAAAGAGGTCAACTATGATTTCAAACTTGTCGATGAGAAGAGGTTATTTGATATTAGCTCACTCGATGAATGGAGAACCCAAGCTTATGAAAATGCCAAGTTGTTTAAAGAAAAGGTTAAAAGATGGCATGACAAAATGATACAAAAACGTGAGTTTAATGTAGGTGATTATGTATTGCTATACAACTCTCGTTTAAGATGTTTTGCAGGAAAACTTCTCTCCAAATGGGAAGGTCCTTACGTTATCGAGGAGGTCTATCGTTCTGGTGCCATAAAAATCAACAACTTTGCAGGCACAAATCCGAAGGTGGTAAACGGTCAAAGGATCAAACACTATATCTCAAGTAATCCTATAAATGTTGAAACTAATATTATTGAAACCGTAACCCCGAAGGAATACATAAAGGACACCTTCCAAAACGTTTCAGACTCCGAAAAGGAATAGGTATGTGGTATGGTAAGTAAACCGACTCCAAAACAATTTTTAGGGCAATATTTCTCCGTTTTGGAATATTTAGAAAAATTGAAAAATAAGTAGCAGTCCGGGGAGGACACGAGGCCTCCACGAGGGTGGAGGGCACGCCCTACCCCCCTGGGCGCGCCCCCTACCTCGTGAGCACCTCATGTGCCCTCCGGACTCCGTTTCCTTGCACGATACGTATTTTGGTCGGTAAAAATTCATTATATATTCTCCCGAAGGTTTTGACTCTCGTATCATGCAGATATCCTCTGTTTTTTGTTTCGAGCTGATGCTGCTGCAGATTAGAGCAAGATGTCCTCTCAAGAGTCAATCAAGGAGAGCCGGGTATCTAACCCGGCACCGGAACTAAGGGCAAATAGCGACGCTGACCACTTTGGGCTGGCAACGGAGGAAGAGATGGAGGCTGACCTGATGAGAGTAGATGCCATGGAAGATCAAGAAGTCACTTCTCGCCTCCGAGCTGGGTTTACGATGGGGGAACTACAGAGCTCAGCTATCCCAAACTCAGTTATCCCTTCCAATGTTAAATTTCTTTCCTATGAAAATATGAGGAGAAGTATCTCTGGTTCTCCAGCAGCTATGCAACACCCTTGGGTGCAAGGAGCTTTATCCGTTACAGGAAAGCTTCGCAAGGAAATAATGGACCTCAAGCAGCAGGCCAATAAGCTCGAGGACGAGAACCGTATTCTGAGGGGAATCATCGCCAAGAATATTACACCAACAACAAAGAAGGAGAAATAATCACATGGGTATGGGCACTCCCCTTGGCGACTGCCAAGCTTGGGGGAGGTGCCCTGGTATCGTATCACCATCACAACTCCTATCTTTACCGTTTTTCTTAGTTCGATCCTATTAGTAGTATCTTGATTTAGTAGAATAAAGTCATGGCATGATCTAGTTTTGAGTTTTGCTTTATGATCCTTCTTTGTAATCAAGTCCGTAAGCTATATAATAAAGATTAGTGTTGAGTCAAGGGCTTGAGTATTTTGCCATGATCTTGGGTGATTAGAAGAAAAAGAATAAAAAGAATCAAAGAGTTCATATTGATCTTATTGAAAGTAATGACTTCACATAGAAAGAGTATGATGATTAAAAGTTGTTGGGAGTTGGCAAATATAGCTTTGGTCATTGTTGCAATTAATAGGAAGTAATAAGGAAAGAGAGGTTTCACATATAGATATATTATCATTGACATCTTTTATGATTGGGAGCACTAATTAAAATATGACATGCTAAAGAGTTGATGTTGGACAAGGAAGACAACATAGTGAGTTATGTTTTCTTATATCTGAGATAAACTATATTGTCATGGATCCTCTACCGTGTTGAGCTTGCCTTTCCCCCTCATGCTAGCCAAATTCTCAGCACTAAGTAGAAATACTACTTGTGCTTCCAAATACCCTTAAACCAGTTTTGCCATGAGAGTCCACCATATCTACCTATGGATTGAGTAAGATCCTTCAAGTAAGTTGTCATCGCTGCAAGCAATAAAAATTGCTCTCTAAATATGCATGACTTATTAGTGCAGAGAAAATAAACTTTGTACGAACTTGTTGTGGACGCAATAAAAGTAACGGACTGCATAATAAAGGTTCACATATAAGGGGCAATATAAAGTGACGTTCTTTTGCATTAAGATTTTGTGCATCAACCCTAAACGCGCATGACAACCTCTGCTTCCCACTGCGAAGGGCCTATCTTTTATTATTATCCTTTACCTTATGCAAGATTCACAGTGATCTTCACCCTTCCTTTTTCATTTTATCCTTTGGCAAGCTCAGCATGTTGGAAAGAACATGATATATATATCTAATTGGATGTGGGGGAGCATGAATTATTATTGTTGGCATTACCCTTGAGGTAAAAGGTTGTGGGGCAAAACTATAAGCCCTTATCTTTCTCTGTGTCCGATTAAAACTCTATAACCACAAGTATTGCGTGAGTGTTAGCAATTATGAAGGACTAAGTGATAGTTGAGTATGTGGACTTGCTTTTAAGCTCTGACATAGACTCTTTCCGATATTATGATAAATTGCAATTGCTTCAATGACGGAGATTATAATTGTTGGTGTCCAATAAGGTTTCTGATTCATACTTTGGCTTTGTGAAAAGATCATCACTTGAACTTGAGTAACCTTATGACAAAATCTATATATGTTGCTGTTATGAAATAATCATGATGCCTTCATGTCCGTATTTTATTTTTATCGACGCCTCTACCTCTAAACATGAGGACATATTTATTGTTATCGTCTTTTCGCTTGAGGACAAGCGAGGTCTAAGCTTGGGGGAGTTGATACGTCCATTTTGCATCATCCTTTTATGTCAATATTTATTGCATTATGGGCTGTTATTTCACGTTATGTCACAATACTTATGGCTATTCTCTCCTATTTTACAAGGTTTACATGTAGAGAGAGAATGCCGGCAGCTAGAATTCTGGGCTGGAAAAGGAGCAAATATTGAAGGACTATTCTGTGCAACTCCAAAAGTCCTGAAACTCCACGGAATACCTTAAAATAAAAAAGAAAAATCATCGCCAAAGATGAAGGCCAGGGGGGCCACACCCTGCTCACGAGGGTGGGGGCGCCCCCCGGGCGCGCCCCCCTACCTCATGGACCCCCTGTGGCTCTCCGATGTCCATCTTCTCCTATATGAAGTCTTTTGATGAGAAAAAAATAGAAGAGAACCTTTCGAGACGAGACTCCGCCGCCACGAGGCGGAACCTTGACCGAACCAATCTAGGGCTCCGGTAGAGCTGTTCTGCCGGGGACACTTCCCTCCGGGAGGGGGAAATCATCACCATTGTCATCACCAACGCTCCTCTCATCGGGAGAGGGCAATCTCCATCAACATCTTCATCAGCACCATCTCATCTCCAAACCCTAGTTCATCTTGTATCCGATTCTTGTCTCCAAGTCCGAGATTGGTGCTAGTAGGTTGCTAGTAGTGTTGATTACTCTTTGTAGTTGATGCTAGTTGGTTTATTTGGTGGAAGATCATATGTTCAGATCCTTTATGCACATTATTACCCCTCTAATTATGAACATGAATATGCTTTGTGAGTAGTTATGTTTGTTCCCGAGGACAAGGGAGAAGTCTTGCTATTAGTAGTCATGTGAATTTGGTATTCGTTCAATATTTTGATAAGATGTATGTTGTCTAACCTCTAGTGGTGTTATGTGAACGTCAACTACATAACACTTCACCATTATTTGGGCCTAGAGGAAGGCATTGGGAAGTAATAAGTAGATGATGGGTTGCTAGAGTGACAGAAGCTTAAACCCTAGTTTAGGCGTTGCTTCGTAAGGGGCTGATTTGGATCCATATGTTTCATGTTATGGTTAGGTTTATGATGCGGAGCATCCCACGTTCATCCCCATGTACACTCTGATGACTCCCCAAGCCCCAAGGATACATAAGATGAGGTGAGGGAGTCCTGGACTAGGAGGTGTCCGGATAGCCGAACTATCATCATCGGCTGGACTCCAAGACTATGAAGATACAAGATTGAAGACTTCGTCCCGTGTCCGGATGGGACTTTCCTTGGCGTGGAAGGCAAGCTTGGCAATACGGATATGTAGATCTCCTACCATTGTAACCGACTCTTTGTAACCCTAGCCCTCTCCAGTGTCTATATAAACCGGATGGCTTTAGTCCATAGGACGAACAAAAATCATACCATAGGCTAGCTTCTAGGGTTTAGCCTCCTTGATCTCGTGGTAGATCTACTCTTGTAATACCCACATCATCAATATCAATCAAGCAGGACGTAGGGTTTTACCTCCATCAAGAGGGCCCGAACCTGGGTAAAACATCGTGTCCCTTGTCTCCTGTTACCATCCGCCTAGACACACAGTTCGGGACCCCCTACCCGAGATCCGCCGTTTTGACACCGACATTGGTGCTTTCATTGAGAGTTCCTCTGTGTCATCACCGATAGGCTCGATGGCTTCTTCGATCAACAACAACGACGCAGTCCAGGGTGAGACCTTCCTCCCTGGACAGATCTTCATATTCGGTGGCTTTGCACTGCGGGCCAACTCGCTTGGCCATCTAGAGCAGATTGAAAGCTACACCCTTGGCCGTCAGGTCAGATTTGGAAGTTTGAACTTCACGGCTGACATCCGCGGGGACTTGATCTTCGATGGATCCGAGCCACAGCCGAGCGCACCGCACTGTCACGACAGGCATGATTTAGCTCTGCAGCCGGACAGTACCCTGGAGGCCGCACACGAGTCCGCTTAGTAGCCACTGTCGACGATCTAACCGACATGCTAGACTTCGACTCCGAAGACATCGACGGTATGGACGACGATGCCGGAGACGATCAAGAACCAGCGCCTACTGGGCACTAGAAAGCCACCTCATCATATGACATATACATGGTGGATATCCCAAAGGATGGGAATGGCGAAGGAACAGCGGAGGATGACCCCTCCAAGAAACAGCCCAAGCGCCGGCGTCAGCGGCGCCGCTCTAAATCCCGCCACAGCAAGAATGGAGATTCCGGCACCGGAGATAATAACACCCCAGACAGTGCCGACGACAACCCCCTCCAGCAAGATTCAGCACAGGAGGACGGAGACGCCACCCTCATGAGAAAATGGCAGATGAAGAGGTAGAGAATTACATGCCTCCCTTCGGAGAAGAGGCAAGCCTCGACGGCGACGAATTTGTCGTGCCTGAGGATCCCGTCGAACAAGAGCGTTTTAAACGCAGGCTTATGGCCACGGCAAACAGCCTCAAGAAAAAGTAGCAGCAGCTTAGAGCTGATCAAGATCTGCTAGCCGACAGATGGACTGAAGTCCTCGCGGCCGAAGAGCATGAGCTCGAACGCCCCTCCAAAAGCTACCCTAAACGCAAGCTGCTCCCCCGATTAGAGGAGGAGGCATATGAACCTGCATCACCAGCAGACAATACGGCTGACCGACCACCCCGTGGCCGCGACAGAGAGGCCTCTAGGCCCTCCACTAGAACCGTACCCCGGCATCGCTCGAAAAGCACAAGGCCACAGGGGAACGCTCCGGACTTGCGAGATATATTGGAGGATAAGGCAAGACAATCAAGATCGATCTATGGATCGCATGGGCGCCCCATGATACGTGACGACAACCGTCGCGCCGGACACAGTAAGTCCGGCCGGGCCGAACACAGTAGACAAAGCTCTCTTGAACTTCGTCGTGATATCCCCCTATACAGAGGCGCCGCACACCCGCTATGCTTCACAGATGAAGTAATGGATCATCAAATCCCCGAAGGGTTTAAACCCGTAAACACTGAATCTTACGATGGCACAACAGACCCCGCGGTTTGGATCGAGGACTATCTCCTTCATATCCACATGGCCCGCGGTGATGATCTCCACGCCATCAAATACCTCCCACTCAAGCTTAAAGGACCAGCCCGGCATTGGCTTAACAGCTTGCCAGCAGAGTCAATTGGGAGTTGGGAAGACCTGGAAGCCGCATTCCTCGACAACTTCCAAGGCACGTACGTGCGACCACCAGACGCTGACGACCTAAGCCATATAATTCAGCAGCCAGACGAATCGGCCAGACAATTCTGGACACGGTTCCTAACTAAGAAAAATCAAATCGTCGACTGTTCGGATGCGGAGGCCCTCGCGGCCTTCAAACATAACATCCGCGGTGAGTGGCTTGCCCGGCACCTGGGATAGGAAAAGCCGAAATCCATGGCAGCCCTCACATCACTCATGACCCGCTTCTGCGCGGGTGAGGACAGCTGGCTAGCACGCAGCAACAACCTTAGTAAAATTTTTGGCAGTCCGAATATCAAGGACCGCAATGGCAGGTCGCGTCGCAACAAAAACAAACGCCGCATTAATGGCGATAATAGTGAGGATACGGCAGTCAATGCCGGATTCAGAGGCTTTAAACCCGGTCAGCGGAAAAAGCCATTCAAAAGAACTACTCCAGGTCCGTCCAATTTGGACCAAATACTCGACCGCTCGTGCCAGATACACGGCACCCCCGAAAAGCCAGCCAACCACACCAACAGGGACTGTTGGGTATTCAAGCAGGCAGGCAAGTTAATTGCCGAAAACAACGACAAGGGGCTGCATAGCGATGATGAGGAAGAGACCCGACGACGAACAATATAGGACAGAAGGGTTTCCCCCCACAAGTCCGGACGGTGAACATGATATACGCAACACACATACCCAAAAGGGAGCGGAAGCGTGCACTCAGGGATGTATACGCGATGGAGCCAGTTTCCCCGAAGTTCAATCCATGGTCCTCCTGCCCGATCACTTTTGACCGAAGGGACCACCCCACCAGCATCCGCCACGGCAGATTCGCCGCATTGGTTTTAGACCCAATCATCGATGGATTTCACCTCACCAAAGTCCTGATGGATGGCGGCAGCAGCCTGGTGCGCAAAATGGGCATAGACCCCTCAAGGATTAAACCTACCAAGACGACCTTTAAAGGTGTCATACCAGGTGTAGAAGCCAATTGTATAGGCTCAGTTACACTGGAAGTGGTCTTCCGATCCCCGGATAACTTCCGAAGCGAGGAGTTAATCTTCGACATAGTTCCGTTCCGCAGCGGTTATCATGCTTTGCTCGGACGTACCGCGTTAGCAAAGTTCAACGCGGTGCCGCACTATGCATACCTCAAGCTCAAGATGCCAGGCCCTCGAGGAGTCATCACGGTCAACGGAAACACTAAGCGCTCTCTCCGAACGGAGGAACATACAGCGGCTCTCACGGCAGAAGTACAGTGCAGCCTCCTAAGGCAATTCTCGAGTCCGGCCGTTAAGCGACCGGACACGGCTAAACGCGCCCGGAGTAACCTACAACAAGACCACCTGGCACGTTCCGAGAACGCGTAGCAGTGCGGCCCCAACCCTAGCCCCTGCAAAATTTCAAGACAGGTCCTTCGCGTACACCATTACGCTCTGGAGATACCATGGGCATGGGGGGAGGGGCACGACCACGATAGGCCCAGAATGCAGCTTAACCACACCAGGGGCTCTCAAGTGTGTCGTTCTTTTTTTTCTTTTCCTTTTTTTACCCACAGGAATCCGTTCATCAGAGGCCCTGTCCGGCAGCAGACCTGCCGAACTCACAATGCAACAGCCAGGGAAGGAGAAAGGCTACAACGAATATCCAGGTGGTCTCCATTACAAGCATTAAATCTGTTTTATACACCATTCCGCAGCCTACCCCTGGAGGGGGACATGTTTAATAGTCCCATCCCTTGCTTATCGCACCATTTGTATCATTCTGCATTCACAGTAGTCTTTCTTGAATAAACAATGCAACACCTTTTTGCTTACAATTGCATTTCTTTCTTATACATATGTTCATTTATGACATGTTGCATCCGTACACTTTGGTATGGCTAAATACACCAGGGGCTTATGTTTCCCGCATCATGGTGTGATAAGCCCGAACACTTTCACAAGTGCGGCACCCCGAACTTATAGCATTATATGCATCGGCTCCGAATCATGTCTTGGGTCAATAATTGGGTTTGCCCGGCTCCCATGTTTTGGTACCTTATGTTCCGTTGTATCGGCTAAGGTAGCACTGGGAGAACCACTGCGATTGCGCCCCAGTTGAGCTGGGCGAGCGCCTCAGTGGAGAAAGCTAAAACTGACCGTCATGATGAGGCGAGAGCCGGTCACTGTTCGAGAGGTTTTTTGCGAGTCCCTAAAGACCTATGCCGCTTAGAGCGAGGAGCCGGCTTTGTCCGGCCCAAGCGTGGATAGCGCCCCAAATTTGTCCTTCCGAACACTAGGGGCTTCACCGAAATTTAAAATTATAGAATTCTATGGCTAAGTGAGAGTGTTCAAGCGTTATAAGTCCGGTTGCCTTGTTCGTTGTGTTGAGTGCCTCCCTAGATGGACCCAAAAATGGGAACAAGAGTGCTCAAATTTATCCCGAACACCCCAGCACTCGTGGCATGGGGGCTGAAGCCGACGACTTGCCATCTCTCAGATTTGATAAAAAGCCGCATAGAAGGTAATATTTTAAATTAACAAGTGTTGCTTAGCGCATATGAACAAAGTTTTCAGCGCACAAGATAACAAAATGCGAGTCTACTCAAATATTACATCTTTGGAGCACTCACCCGCAATAATGCGGGCACCCTTCAGGACAGTCTTATAATACATCTCGGGCGTGCGATACTCCTTGCCCAGCGGTGGCGCGTCCGTCACAAGCTTCTGAGCATCCATCTTGCCCCAGTGCACCTTTGCATGGGCAAGGGCCCGACGGGCACCTTCAATGCAGGCGGAATGCTTGATGACTTCAACCCATGGACACGCATCCACCAGCCGCCGCACCAGGCCGAAGTAGCTCCCAGGCATGGCCTCCTTAGGCCACAGCCGAACTATGAGGCCCTTCATGGCCTGTTCGGCCACCTTGTGGAGCTCGACCAGCTGCTTCAGCTGGTCGCTAAGGGGCACCGGATGTCCGGCCTCAGCATACTGAGACCAGAAGACCTTCTCCGTCGAGCTCCCCTCCTCGGCCCTATAGAAAACCACAACATCGGACACGCTGCGGGGCAGATCTGCGAACGCTCCTGGAGAGCTCCGAATTCGGGTAAGTGATAGGTAATTCACACTCACATGCTTACTTTGCATGAAAAATGCCTTACCCGCCGCTATTTTCTTCAACGCCTCGACTTCCTGGAGGGCCTTGTAGGCTTCGGCCTTAGCGGCTTTGGCACTCTCAAGAGCCGTTGCAAGCTCGGACTCTTGAGTCTTCGAGTCACGCTCCAAACTCTCATGTTTTTCCACGAGAGCCCGGAGCTCTTGTTGTACCTCCGCTACCCGCGCCTCCTACCTTTCTCGCTCGGTGCGCTCCGTGGTCGCATTACGTTCGGCCGCGGACACCACCTCCTTCAGGGTCACACCTCGTTTGTGGCCCCTAAATACCCACGTTATCCTTGTCATTCTTCTTGCAACCAAATCCTTTTCTGTAAGGTACAATTTTAATAAGGTGCTACTCACCTTCCTTGTCCTCGAGTTGCTTCTTGGCACGGCCGAGCTCGCTCTCGGACCGCTCGAGGCTTTGCTTCAAAGTATTGACCTCCGCAGTCAGTGCGGTAGAGGTCAGCAGCACAGCCTGCAATCCCATATTGACATATTTTGTATATGACTCCTGCGTATATCTTTTTAGATCCTCAGTCCGGCTTTTCTTTCCAAATACCGAACCGAGCATCAGGGGCTACTGTCAATGCGGTACTATTTTACATATATCAAAATTCTTACCTCAAAGCCTGTTAGAAGGCTGCTGCAGGCTTCGGTCAGCCCGCTCTTGGCAAGCTGAACCTTCTGAATCACCGCACTCATAACAGTGTGGTGTTCCTCTTTGATGGAGGCGCCATTGAGCGCCTCCAGCAAGCTATCCGGCGCCTCCGGTTGGACGAAGGCTGCCGGCGTCACGGTCTTGCCCTTCTTACGAAGGGGCCGCCCGCCGGACTCCGGAGCCACTACGGGTACCGGGGCCGAGTCCAGTGCAAAGTCTGAGAGGTTGCCCTGCGGCACCTCCGGGGCCTCCTCCTCCTGGCGGGTCCCTTCCTGGGATCCCACCTCGGCATCGTCCGCATCACAGGGGGTGGAGGCGGTTGGAAGAGAATCCATATCCGACGCACCCAAGGACCCGCTCGACGAAGCGGGAAGATCATCCTTGGGCGGACTGCAGGGTCGTATGCGGCATTAGAAAGACACTATGTGGCGAAAAGAAAAACCATGAAATTATTCGGGAGTCCGGATACTTACGATCTCGCCAGGGGCTTGGCCCTTGGAGGCTAATCCTCGTCGTCATCTCTGGCGTTGGCAGAGCAGTCCGGGGAAGAGTCCTTCCCTTCTTGGACCCTTCGGCCTCCCTCGTTGGGGAAGCCTTCCTTTTCTTCCCTCCCCCCTCTGGGGGAGAGGCCTTCTTCTTCTCCTCCTCGCCTTTGTGGGAGGAGTCTGCCTCGGAGTCATCGTCCGATGACACCTGAAAACGGGAACTCTTTCGAGTGCCCGTGGCCTTCTTCTTGGCCTTCTTCTCCGGCACCACGTGGGGTGCCGGAGCCAGCAGCCCCGTTAAGCGGGCGTCTGCTGGGTCCTCTGGTAATGGGGCCGGACAGATAGTCTGTTCAGCCTTCTTCAACCAGTCCTGTCAAAGGAGGGGGAGTTTAGATCCCTCATAGAGTTAAACTATGGAAAACAAGTGTCCCATAAAGGGCAGAATCGCTTACCTCGCTAGCCGGACGCTGCGAGCTGAATCCGCGATCTTCGGTAGCGGATGCGGGGGCCTCGGCGCCTTTAAACAGCACCCTCCAGGCATCTTTGTACGTAGTGTCGAAGAGCCCGCTCAAAGCCTGGTGCTGCGCCGAATCGAACTCCCACATATTGAAGCCCCGTCGTTGGCACGGGAGAATCCGGCAGATGAGCATGACCTGGACTACATTGACAAGATTGAGCTTCTTGTTCACTAGCTTTTGGATGCAGGCTTGGAGTCCGGTCAGCTCCTCCGAATCACCCCATGTCCGGCCGCTCTCTTTCCAGGAGGTGAGCTGTATGGGGATGGCAGATCTGAATTCGGGGGCCGCTGCCCATTCAGGGTCACGCGGCTCGGTGATGTAGAACCAGCCCGATTGCCACCCCTTGATGGTTTCCACGAAAGTGCCCTCAAGCCAAGTAACGTTGGGCATCTTGCCCACCATGGCGCCTC
The DNA here is from genome assembly GCF_002162155.2 of Triticum dicoccoides. Classification (NCBI taxonomy): domain Eukaryota; kingdom Viridiplantae; phylum Streptophyta; class Magnoliopsida; order Poales; family Poaceae; genus Triticum; species Triticum dicoccoides. The sequence goes on from NC_041381.1 coordinate 251,962,015, forward strand.
CGCACTCCGCTTGGCTACCCTTCACAACCTTCGGCTTGACAATGAAGGTCTTGAGCCACAAGCCGAAGTGGGGCTGGATGCAGAGGAAGGCCTCACACACGACGAAAAATGCCGAGATGTTGAGGATGAAATTCAGGGACAGATCATGGAAATCCAGGACGTAGTAGAACATGAGCCCCCGGACAAAGGGATGGAGTGGGAAGCCCAGTCCGCGGAGGAAATGGGAAAGAAATACTACCCTCTCATGGGGCCGGGGGTGGGGTTGAGCTCTCCCTCGTTGGGGAGCTGGTGCACGATGTCGCTGGACAGATATCTGGCGCTGCGCAGCTTCTGGATGTGCCCCTCCGTAACGGAGGAGGCCATCCACTTGCCTCCCACTCCGGGCATAGTTGGAGAAGGTTGAGGTGAGATGTGCGGACTTGGGCGCTGGGGCTTGAGTTCGCAGAGATGGATAAGCCAAGGAGGAAGAAGGCGCAGGTAAAAGGGTTGGATCTTTATCCCCTTATATGGGCGGACAAAAACATGCATCCCCACCGGCCTGATAAAACTCGCTTATATCTGAAGCGCCGCAATCAATGGCGCAGTTGGGTTACCCACGTCCGTATTGATGGAAATCCCGGAATAAGGGGAACACGATCTCTGCTTCGACAAGACGAGCCAAGGAAACCGCTTCGCTAAACATGCTGAGGTGGTACAATAAAACGATTCGAGTAAAGGCTTGGTAGTAGTGTGACGTCACGCCACCAAATACGTCAGCAGATTGAACTTGTGTAAATATTATTCTCTCTATGGTTGTATGTGGAATTTATTTTGCAGAGCCGGACACTATCCTGGTGTTCACAATCTTCTATAAATTATTCGGAGAAGGAACCCGCCTTGCAACGCTGAAGACAATATGCGCGCCAGACTCGTCGTCATTGAAGCTTGGTTCAGGGGCTACTGAGGGAGTCCTGGACTAGGGGGTGTCCGGATAGCCGAACTATCATCATCGGCCGGACTCCAAGACTATGAAGATACAAGATTGAAGACTTCGTCCCGTGTCCGGATGGGACTTTCCTTGGCGTGGAAGGCAAGCTTGGAAATACGGATATGTAGATCTCCTACCATTGTAACCGACTCTGTGTAACCTTAGCCCTCTCCGGTGTTTATATAAACCGGATGGCTTTAGTCCATAGGACGAATAACAATCATATCATAGGCTAGCTTCTAGGGTTTAGCCTCCTTGATCTCGTGGTAGATCTACTCTTGTAATACCCACATCATCAATATCAATCAAGCAGGACGTAGGGTTTTACCTCCATCAAGAGGGCCCGAACCTGGGTAAAACATCGTGTCCCTTGTCTCCTGTTACCATCCGCCTAGACGCACAGTTCGGGACCCCCTACCCGAGATCCACCGGTTTTGACACCGACATGAGGCCTTGACTATGCGCCATTGGACACAAGGTGAATTCACTCCTCTTCGAATCGTCACTTTCCATGTCTGAGACATGGCTACTACCTCATGCATGGACCTTGCCTATACTCAGGTACAACCGAGATGACCATGGAGAATCAAAGGACAAAGGCCAAACATGGAAGAGGAGAAGGAAGAAGAACCAGCTGCTACAGGCCCCAGACATCCGGCCCTTCCCGCAAGCCCGGACATCCGGCCATAGCCCGGACATCCGCCGCCCATCACAGAACGCGTCCAGAAGCTGAACCCCGTTAGCCCGGACATCCGGCCAGAGGCCCGGACATCTGGCTCTTCCCGAGCCGCCGGACATCCGCCCCCCAGCCCGGACATCCGGACCCCGCCTGTCCAGAGAGCAACCGCAGGGCACCCAGGCTAGCCCGGACATCCGGTCTCCCAGCCCGGACATCCGACGCCTGTCTGCGCACAGCGAACGGGCCAAGGGACCATGTATCCCTCTCACTTACCCCTTCGAGGCTAAGGCCTATATATACTCCACCACCTACTCCTAGTTAGGGTTAGCGTTGATTTAGCTCATTTGTGAGATAGAGCCTCGCTCATCCATCGGATCTCCTCCTCGTGAGAGACCGCGGACTCTTCGGAGAAGATTCACTTGGATTCAAGACCCCTTTATGGGAAGATCCCCTCGTGGATTCAAGACCTCCTCTTGGAGAAGAACGGTTACCTTTGTATCTTTCCTTTGTTGATTTTGAATCTTGTGCTACCTCATGTGTTCGGTGATCTAGCCCTTGTGTGATCGATACTTGTCGGTTGAGTGATTCTCTCATTCCTCCCCGTGATTTCCCCTTTGTGTTTTCCACGCGTTCTTCGTGTTTCCCCGTAGGATCCACTCCAAACGTGAAAGATCGGCCCCTAGGGTTCCGCCCTACATCATCTTGGTATCATGAGCCACGTTGATCACGTTTTTGGAGCCCCTACCCCGTGTATTCTAGCTTGATTTTGTTGATTTTGTCCTAAATCCGAAAATCCCCACCAAAAATAGCCCCCAATTTTTTTGTGATTTGTTGGTTTGATGATGTTTTGTTGATTTTGATCCATGGATTTGCTTGGTTTCAAGTGGATCTAGCATCTCCCCAAGTTTCCCCATCTTTCATCCACAAAATCTCTCCAATTTTGCCCCCGAAATCATCAATTTCCGCCCCAAATCGAGTTCCTCGAGTGCATCCTCGGATTTGGAGCCCGGACATCCGGCCCGACCACCGGACATCCGGCCAGCCCGGATATCCGCCCATTAGCCCGGACATCCGGCTCCTGGAGCGCATTTTCACGCGTGGTTCTGGACATCAGGTCCCGGAAATCCGGCCCGAGCCCCGGATGTCCGCCTGCTGTCATTTCAGCTTTTCCCGTTTCACCGTTTTGACCATAACTAATTCATCCGTAGTCCGATTTTGACGTTCTTTAGCTCGTTTTGAAGCTCTTGACATCCCCCTTCCCACAAAAATACGATCAACATCATTTGACTTCATAAAATTTTGTGAATTTTGTCATCTTTGCCTAGGGCTTCCACCATATCATCCGCATAGCCACCACCGACTTCCGCAACCTAACCCATTTTGTTCCCCATAGCATTTGAGGTTGTTTGAGTAGTGACTTGAGTCTCCTAAGGTGTTTCGGCTACTTAGGGAAGGTTGCTTCTTCATCAACCACCACCATACCTTCCGCATAGGCTTGCCCACCATACACTTCCGCCACCCCAACTTAACCCAATTTTGTTCGAGTTGTGGCTTGTGTCTCCTAAGGTGTTTAGGATACTTAGGGAGGGAAACTTCAACTTTTACACATGTATAGCCCGTAATCCCACTTCCGCATTGCTAAGTGCAAACCACCACCGCTTTCCGCTACCACCATTTTGACATTTGACGTTTGATTTTGAGTTCGCGGTTTTTTCCGTTTCCTAAGGTGTTTCGGCTACTTAGGGACGAGACTCCATCATCTTGATTTCTACATCAAGATCACCTCCACTCATCATCACCAAGGACGGTAACCTCCATATCATCTTGGTATTGTGGTATCCCTCCATTGTCTATTCCCCTTGCTATTGCATTGTTAACCCCTAGCCCATTTTGCGTCACTTGCCTATCGAGACTAGCCATTTGAGTATTGCCGGCAACGTTACTTGTGCACGTTAGTGATCATACTTCCCATAGCATACATACCATATCATCGTGGTGCATATATTGGTATCATATCTTGTGTCACAAGTTTGTTCCCGCATATACACAATTGCTATCTTGGTTTGTGCATTGTGCAAAAGTGGCCATACAAAAAAAAGAGAATAAAGCTTTTAAGAAAAAGAAAGAGAGCAAAGAAGCTTGTAAGCAAGTGCCATAGCATCATACCACATTGCACATAAGATTGTCATATCCAATCATCTTGGATCATCTTGAGAGAAACACCGGGAACCATACATACATAGCATACTTGGGATAGAAGTTTATCAATTTTGCATCTTATAGGTTGTGCACAAGTGTCGTATCCGCCAATAGAGCAATCGTGCTAGCATCTCTCTTGAGTTGTGCAACACAAGCGTTTTCCGTGGATTCCACATTTTGTGCTCATTCCTTGGTTGCACGACCCCATTTATCTATCCGTGTGTGCGTTTTCGTGTGCCATCCATATTGCTATTGGTCCATTTGTTTCACTTGCGAATTTGTGAATCTCTTTCAACATTATTGACTCTTGCTAACATTTTGCATTAAATTTTTGTGCCACTATCCTCACCGAGCTCCACTATAAGCTTTACTTGTGTAGGTGTGAGAACCGACAAGGATTTGTACCAATAGTGCTATTTCATTGTCCGCATTTGAGTGAACTTGATTCATTATCAACATCGGTCAAGGTACATTGGTATAAGTTCTTCTCTTTCTCCCACTCATATTTGCTCGAGTCTTGTGATGGATAGGCAAGGCATTTCATCTCCGGTCTACGACAACAACGACGGCGTGAACAACTACATCACCAAAGCGTCCATCTTCGATCTACAATGACAAATACAAGGCGCACAATCAAGATTGCGAGAGCGCATCAAGAACATCTCTATCGACATTCGTCACTCGGAAGTAATGAAAAGGCAATACATCGACAAGAAGCTTTCCGCACATAAAGAGGAGCAAGATGCAAGGATGGAGAAGATTAGAGCCTTGATCAAGTCTTCTTCCGCTTCTTCATCTTCAAGGCGGTGACATTCAAGCCACAAGTCTTCGGAGCGGGGAAACGATGCAAGTGCAAATCGTCCTCGTCCACATCTACATGGCGACCACCATCACGTTCGTGATCAACATCGTCATGAAGGGCAAGTCACCTCCAAGCATCATGTGCACGACGACGACGAACGACATCTACTACGAGCTCAAGCACGACAATGACATCATCATCATGAAGATGCTCCACAAGCACAAGTGCACAAGTCCCAACAAGCCCTACTTCACGCCAAGTCCAAGCTTCAAGAGCACAAAAGAAGACCGCGAGACAACCACCACCAAGATGGCGCTACGGCTACATCAACCACTTCAGCATCTTCGCTAAGTGTTCTCAACGCATCTTCGCCTTTGGACGTACAGCATCTTCGCCTACTTCCCACGTGTACGCCTACATCGACTTCATCAAGTCCAAGGCGACTACCTACAAGCGAGGGCGACACTCCCATCTTCGGAAGCCCCTCAAGGAAGATGGCTGAGCATGGGAAATTCCCTTCGGTCATGGAGACGAGGTATGAGGTGCCACATCATATGGGCCTCCAACACCAAGACAGTGACAAGACGGTCGAGCAAGGGCCATTCCCTTCGACCGTGACGACGAGCGCGAACCTCTTCAACAACATGAAGACGGCATCCATATTGGACTCATACTCCGAGTCAAGCTACACGACCGCGCATGGAGACATTTGCACCTACATCTCTCTGACACCCACATATGTCGAGATGCCCCAAGTGCCATGTGAGGAGAGCCACCACCCCATGAGTGAGATGAGTGACTCCACCATACGTGACATTGAGAGCATTTCCGATGAGAGGATGAGTGTGACCACCACTAGCCCCACACACGAGAGCATGCCACACATCCTATGTGAGGTTGAGCGCCATTTGAGTGACTCCACCAACCATATGAGTGAGAGCATCCTTGAGGGAGTGAGTGTGCCACAACACGTAGTGAGTGAGGTAGTTGACACGGCATGTGAGGCCACTATGATATCTAACGACTTAACCTCTACTCCTAGTGTGTTTTCTTCTTTGGTGCTAGGTATCCTACATGACAACATGCCTATCCTCGACGAGTCCATCCCTCCAATGGGAAAACCGATGGCCATGGTGGACGACGATGCACCCTGCACATGGTTCCATCAAGATGAAGATGACAATGAGACGATCTTTGACACCTCACCTACAACACATGAGCGATGCTCCAAAGGTAACATAGGTGATGGTGCTTCCCTTGTCCCACTAGTGGATTCTCTTGACATCGATTGCTCCCATGATGTTGACCCACCTATTACCATGCTTCATGCTAGTGAAACTTCTTCATGCCTTGACTTACCTATTTATGATGAATATGATGATGAGCATGTTGAGTTGCCTAGTTTTGATGCTATGCTCCATAGGATATCAGGTGAAAATTCTTTTGGTCACATCATGTTTGACAACCCATTGAACTTGTCATATGCTATGAGTGAGATCTCCCATATTGCATCATTACAATCTCAACATAGTAACTATGCATGCCCCATTAAAATCAACCCCATTTGAACTTATGGCATAGATGACGAGACGATGGTCATTGGCTTTTGTTTTTCATGTGATGATATTGCCATGCTTCCTTTACATGATTTGCGCAATACATCTACTATGCCATGCCATGATCACATAGTTTCGAATATGCATTGTTTTGGATGTTGTCAATATTCTCCATGTGATGTTGCTACAAATGCTCATGAGGAGACCCCCATAGTTTCCTCATACATATTAGGAGATCTTGATGCATCTCATACTTTGCATGATTCCCATGATAGTGTACACCATATGCATTCAATGAATAACAATGCTCTAGATATTTCTCATGATGCATTACATCCTTTGAGTCTCCATTATGACATACATAATAACAAACCTATCATTATGGATTACATGTTTCTATATCACACATCTCATTTATTTGAGCATTGGCTATTTTGTGCTAACCGACACATGCATGTGCTCATCATGATGGATGATGTGTACATCTACCACACACACACAATTTTTCCTTTGTCCTTGTTTTGTGTAGGTACTCATGTATACTCGTCAACCTCTCAATCCCAAGAGTTGACGAAACGAGCTCTTGAGAGCAAAGACAGCTTGGGATCCCGTGGACTATCCTTACCACCGTTCCCCTCATGCAAGGACTACGCGCATCTCTTCTACTTGGCTCTCACACGGCTATGGGCTATATACCACTTGTCACCTTATGCCCATACTATCGTGTTCACTTTGCATGTTATGCCTCTTTACATGAATTTGCCATGCAATTGTGACCCTTGCTTGCATTTACCCATGATGCACCATTATGATATTCCTATGTGTATTTGCATGCTTGGTGGAGATCCTTGTTGCTATTGCCATGTTTATCATGTGCCCCATGCTATTGATGCTTGTTGTGTTGGGAGAGTCATGATGCCCCATTGCTATTTACATATGGCCTCTCGCCAATACATTCATGCCATTCTACTCATATCTTGCTTTCATGCTTGTGATATGTCATGTGCATTATTCATGCCCACTATTTGCACACATGACATGCTTGCCATTATTCCCTCTAGTATGTTGCATCTTCGCACTACTAGCTTGCTTGACTTGATCGCTATGATTGCTTGCTTGGTTGCATCACCCATGTTCCACTCTTACTCGCTTTCTTGGGTTGATGACATATATGCTCATGCCTCTCACATGATATATCTTGATCATTGTCTCTTGTGTCCATTAGTTGCCTCTTTCATATCCACTTGTATTGAGTGCAACCATACTATGCTTATTGATCTTGGAGACTTTGACACCTTACTTGTGATGCATGCTTGTTTGATTGAGCCTATTGTACTTGGTTGTTCTTGCATCATATGCCTCCATACTATGACATGCCCCCTTGCACCTTCTTATGATGAGCATGATGCATACACTTGTTGGGTATATTACCACATGAATGATAGGTTTTGCACCTCCGCTAACCTCATTTGTTTTTCCGAGTGTTTGTCATGTTCTTTTGTTTTGAAGTATTCACAAGGCATTAACGTCATGAGACATATTGGTTATGTGAAGGCATACATGATGTGCGACACCAACATCTTCCGGAACATTCATAAGGTGAACTCCTTCCCTTTGAGCCATCCTCAGGTACGCATATTGGATGGGTCACTCTTTCATTGTTGTTTCCTTCTTGTTGTCTACATGATACATCTCGCGGACGGAGGAACGACATTGGAGATTGGCTCTATGGACCTTCACATTGAGGAGCGCTTGCACTTATTGGATGCACCTTCGAACCTCAACTCTTGCAACGACATCGAGCATTGGTACACCAACACCTCCATATTTGTTGATTGTGCTCATACATGTCATGCTCGATGGACATATCATACTCACCGCAAGTTTGCACCCTATGCATGGATTTACTCACATTGTGATTGCCTTGTTGCATCTTGTATTCCCATGTCATCCATGATATTTGAGCTTGTTCACTTCCTTAGCAAATTTTTTGTGATCTTCCTTGATGGCATATTCATACATAATGATCATATTGTCGACCATCAATTGCATGCTAACATACACATGTTGAGCATCCATTGCCATATTCATGTTATTGATGAACCGTCTCTCTATGACATCATTTTGCACAATGGTAGAATTTGTCGCTTTGTGCACCATGCTAATTATCCCATGAATGCTTTCCATATCATTCTAGATCATCTTGATAAGCATCATGTGTCTTGCCATGCACCATCTTGCAGCACGGACTCATATTTAATTGATGGACCCTTTGTGTGTGCTAACCATTGTATTTCCAAGTGTACTTTGTGTTTGCTCCTTTTGCATGTATACCACTTCGGAGACACCTTGGAGTACTTGGATTGTGCCATGCCTTCAACTTCGTCCAACTACAAGTCCATCCACGACAACCATTTCCATGGTGATGAGGATCGCGATCCGAGGTCGGATCTTTCCCAAGGGGAGGGGGGAGATGATGCGGAGCATCCCAAGTTCATCCCCATGTACACTCCGGCTACTCCCCAAGCCCCAAGGATACATAAGATGAGGCCTCGGCTATGCGCCATTGGACACAAGGTGAATTCATTCCTCTTCGAATCGTCACTTTCCACGTGTGAGACATGGCTACTACCTCATGCATGGACCTTGCCTATACTCAGGTACAACCGAGATGACCATGGAGAATCAAACGACAAAGGCCAAGCATGGAAGATGAGAAGGAAGAAGAACCAGCTGCTACAGGCCGCGAACATCTGGCCCCAGCCCGGACATCCGGCCCTTCCTGCAAGCCCGGACATCCGGCCACAGCCCGGACTTCTGGCGCCCATCACAGAACGCGTCCAGAAGCTGAACCCCGTCAGCCCGGACATACGGCCAGAGGCCCGGACATCCGGCTCTTCCCGAGCCGCCGGACATCCGGCCCCCAGCCCAGAAATCCGGACCTCGCCTGTCCAGAGAGCAACCGCAGGGCACCCAGGCCAGCCCGGACATCCGGTCTCCCAGCCCGGACATCCGGCCCATTGCGAAGCCCCGGACATCCTACGCCTGTCTACGCACAGTGAACGGGCCAAGGGACCTTGTATCCCTCTCACTTACCCCTTCGAGGCTAAGGCCTATATATACTCCACCACCTCCTCCTAGTTAGGGTTAGCATTGATTTAGCTCATTTGTGAGATAGAGCCTCGCTCATCCATCGGATCTCCTCTTCATGAGAGACCGCGGCCTCTTCGGAGAAGATCCACTTGGATTCAAGACCCCTTTACGGGAAGATCCCCTCGTGGATTCAAGACCTCCTCTCGGAGAAGAACGGTTACCTTTGTAACTTTCCTTTGTTGATTTTGAATCTTGTGCTACCTCATGCGTTCGGTGATCTAGCCCTTGTGTGATCGATACTTGTCGGTTGAGTGATTCTCTCATTCCTCCCCATGATTTCCCCTTTGTGTTTTCCGCGCGTTCTTCGTGTTTCCCCGTAGGATCCACTCCAAACGTGAAAAATCGGCCCCTAGGGTTCCGCCCTACATCAATTAACCTTAATACTTTTGTTGTAGTTGCGGATGCTTGCAATAGAGGTTAATCATAAGTGGGATGCTTGTCCAAGTAAGGGCAGTACCCAAGCACCGGTCCACCCACATATCAAATTATCAAAGTACCGAACGCGAATCATATGAGCATTATGAAAACTAGCTTGACGATATTCCCATGTGTACTCGGGAGCGCTTTTCCTATTATAAGAGTTTGTCCAGGCTTGTCCTTTGCTACAAAAAGGATTGGGCCACATTGCTGCACTTTATTTACTTTTGTTACTTGTTGCTCGTTACCATTTGTCCTATCACAAAACTATTTGTTACCACTTATTTCAGTACTTGCTGAGAATACCTTGCTGAAAACCGCTTATCATTTCCTTCTGCTCCTCGTTGGGTTCGACACTCTTACTTATCGAAAGGACTACGATAGATCCCCTATACTTGTGGTCATCAGTACTTCACCATGATGTTGGATGGAACAACTCGCACTTGGTTAAAAAGTCTGCCCGTTAATTCTGTCGGTTCATGGGACGAGTTGAAGGCCCGGTTTATAGCAAACTTCAAAGACACATGCAAGCAACCTATGTCAATCGTGGATCTGTCCGCTTGTGTCCAAGGAGAAGGTGAATCAACAACTAATTGGGTGCGCCGGGTTTCAGAAATCCTGCATTCGTTGGACCACATCAATGATGATTTGGCAATCATAACATTGGAGGGCAATTGCCGGTTTAAGCCGCTGAAATTGAAGTTGGGACGGCTCAGGCGTCACTGCAATGACATGGGAACACTCATGGCAGCCTTGGTTAAGTATGCCGATTCTGATAGTACCAAGGATCCCGAGTCTGACGATGAGAAGCCGGAGAAGGGAAAGAAGAATGTCGGCGCAAAAGGACAGCAACATAACCAGGCGAGCCATGGGAATAACGGTAAGCACAAAGCAGATAGTAATTCTGATTTTGTGGCTAACACCAACATACAGGGTAACAATCAGCATCGTAAGGGTAAACCGCCCCCACGGGCGGAGGATCGGGTATGAATCTGGAGCGCCTGTTGAACCAGCCCTTCCCAAAGCACGGGACGCAAGAGAAGCCAGCAACGCACCTATGGAAGGATTGCTTTATTATGCGAGAGTTCAAAAGCTCAGATCTCTTCCGGTATGATCATGGACCGTCTAGCAGTTCAAGGCCCAGGTTTCACGGGCCGGATTATGGTGGAGGTAACTCCGGTTCAGGTTTTCAAGGTAACCAAGGTGGATAGGACAATCAAAGCAATCAGGGCAACCAAGGTGGTTACAATCAACAGGGGAATCAACAACAACAGCAGTCGGGTTATCAGAGTAACCCGAAGCAGTTAAATGGGGGACAGTATAATGTCTTCACTACTAGTCTGTGCAAGCGCGATCAGAAGCTTCATAAGAGGGCAGTGAACTCCGTTGAACTGGCAGTGCCCCGTTATTTGCGCTGGTCTGAACAACCTATTGTGTGGAGTCGAGAAGATCATCCGCCCCGGGTTGATAATCCGGGTCATCTGGCGTTGGTGGTCGCGCCACAGGTTGGAGGTTATAAATTCACCAAGGTGCTCATGGATGGAGGGAGCAGCATCAACATCTTGTATTATGAAACCTTCCGACGTATGGGGTTAACGGATAAGAATCTTAAGCCATCGAACACCGTTTTTCATGGCGTGGTGCCTGGTAAATCGGCCTATCCGGTCGGTAAGATAGCTCTGGAGGTGGTTTTTGGAGATGATCATGATTCAAGATCACAGACATTGAACTTTGAAGTGGGAAAAATCAGAAGTCCGTACCATGCCCTGTTTGGACAGCCGGACTATGCTAAGTTCATGGCAAGGCCGTGTTATGTTTATCTGCAGCTCAAGATGCTGGGTCATAAGGGGACCATCACGGTTCATGGCAGCCGCAAGATTTCTCTAGAGTGCGAGGAAGGTGATGCGGCTTATGCTGAGTCGGTTTGTGCAACATAGGAGTTAAAATTCTATAAAGACAATGTTGATCCGGCAGATATGACTTCTCTGAAGAAACCCACTACAGAGTATTATCCGGCTTTGAAGTTTAAATCGGCTGATGAGACTAAGTTGGTTGATTTTGTTCCTGGCGATTCATCCAAGCAGTTTAGCATCAGTGTTAACTTGGATCCGAAATAGGAAAGCGCGCTTATCGAGTTCATCCGTGAGAACCGGTACATCTTTGCATGGAAGCCTTCTGACATGCTAGGTGTACCGAGAGAACTCGCTGAGCACACTCTTAATATTGATCCCAAGTTCAAACCGGTCAAGCAATTTCTTTGCCATTTTAATGAAGAGAGACGCAAGGCCATTGGTAAGGAGGTAGCCCAGCTCTTGGCAGCAGGGTTCATTGTGGAGGTCTTTCACCCTGAGTGGTTAGCTAACCCAGTGCTGGTACTCAAGAATAATGGCACTTGGCGTATGTGTGTGGACTACACAGATTTGAACAAGGCTTACCCAGCTGATCCCTTTGCCCTCCCCCGTATTGATCAAATTATTGATGCTACGGCGGGTTGTGAGCGGTTGAGCTTTCTGGATGCTTATTCGGGTTATCATCACATCAAAATGGCGGTTAAGTACCAGGAGAAGATGGCTTTTATAACTCCCTTTGGAGCCTTATGCTATGTATCTATGCCTTTTGGACTCAAGAGTGCCCAGGCGACTTATCAGCGGTGTGTGCAGAATTGCCTTCATAATCAGATTGGGCGCAATGTTCATGCTTCTGTGGATCATATCGTGGTGAAGTCCAGGAAAGTAGAAACACTCATAGCTAACTTGCAAGAAACTTTTGATAATCTGAGGGTTTATAAGATGATGCTTAATCCGGCCAAGTGTGTTTTTGGTGTACCAGCTGGCAAGCTCTTGGGTTTTTTGGTGTCTAACAGTGGTATTGAAGCTAATCCAGAAAAGATCAAGGCTATTACGTCCCTGGCTAAACCGGCGTGTGTCAATGACGTTGAACGACTGGCGGGTCATATTGCAGCGCTAAGCCGGTTTATCAGCCAGTTGGGGAAGAAGGCGATCCCTCTGTATCAGATGATGAAGAAAACATACAATTTTGTCTAGAGTGAGGCTGCTAATGCGATGTTTGAGGATCTAAAGAAGCAGTTGGCCGAGCCGCCCGTCCTTGCTGCCCCCATTGATATGGAACCATTGTTGTTATACGTAGCTGCTAACGCCCGAGCTGTCAGTGTGGCTATTGTGGTGGAGCGCAAAGAGGCTGGTAAGGAGTATCCGGTTCAACAACAGGTTTATTATATTAGTGAGGTACTTATCGAGTCCAAACAGAGATATCCGCATTGGCAGAAGCTGGTGTATGGAGTGTTTATGGCGAGCCAGAAGCTTAAGCAATATTTTCAGGTCCATCCCATTACTGTGATCAATTCCGCTCCATTGGGAGATATAATTCATAACAGGGAGGTGACTGGCCGGGTTGCTAAGTGGGCTATTCAGCTTGGGCCTCGCGGGTTAAAATATATGCCTCGCATGGCTATCAAGTCCCAAGCACTCGTGGATTTCATCAACGACTGGACAGAGTTGCAAGCACTAGAGGATAAACCGGATAACACATATTGGACTATTCACTTTGATGGATCCAGACAATTGGAGGGCTCGGGGGCTGGAGTGGTTCTTACTTCCCCTCGAGGTGACAAATTTTGTTATGTTCTCTGCTTAATGTTTCCATGTACTAACAATGTAGCTGAGTATGAGGCCTTGCTCCACGGTCTTCGGATGGCTAAGGATATGAACTTAATCTGGGTACGTTGCTTTGGTGACTCCGATTTAGTGGCTCAGCTGGTATCTGGTACGTGGGACTCCAAGGATCCACTTATGGCGGCTTATCGGTGTGAGGTGGATAGCATTGCCGGTCACTTCAATGGATACTAGGTCGAGCACATTGACGGACGCAAGAATGAAGCGGCAGCCACTTTAAGCCGGCTCGGTTCCCAACGTAAACCGGTGTCACACAATGTTTTTCTAGACGTTCTGCATAATCCGTTGGTCAAAATACCAACGGAGGAAGATTTGGCTGTTCCTGACCCGGAGGCTCAGTTGGTAGCGGTTCTTGATGCTATCCCTGATTGGACAGTGCACCTGGCATATATGACCCAGGGCGAATTACCGGAAGATGAAGTTCTGGCCAGGCAGATAATACAATGGTCCAAGTCCATAACTATTGTCAATGGTGAGTTACATCATTGCAGTGTTTCAGGGGCGTTTCAGCGTTGTGTTTCTCCTGAAGAAGGCTGTGAGATCTTGCGTCAAATCCATGAAGGAGATTGTGGTCATCATGGCGGTTCAAAATCCTTGGTGGCCAAGGCTTTCCAGTACGGTTTTTACTGGTTAACAGCTCATGCTGATGCGGAGGATCTGGTCAGAAAGTGTGATGGCTGTTAGAAATTTTCACGCCGAGCTCATTTTCTGGCCCAGGAATTGAGGATGATTCCAATCACCTGGCCGTTTGCAACTTGGGGGCTGTATATGGTTGGGGATTTTAAGAGGTCCAAGGATAAGAAGACCCACCTTCTGGTGGCGGTTGATAAATTTACCAAGTGGGTAGAGGCAAAGGCAGTGAGAAAGTGTGATGCGGCCACGGCGGTCCAATTCATGAAAAAGTTGATCTTCCGCTTTGGTTTTCCACACAGTATTATAACAGATAATGGCACAAATCTCTCCAAGGGTGCTATGGAGGAGTTCTATCACCGTGAGCACATCCGACTTGATGTGTCATCAGTGGCCCACCCCTAGTCTAATGGTCAAGCGGAGAGAGCTAATAAAGAAATCCTAAAGGGTATCAAGCCCCGTCTTATGGTCCCTTTGCAGCGGATGCCGGGTTGTTGGGTGGAAGAGTTGCCTTCCGTTTTATGGAGCATTAACACCACCCCTAATAGATCCACGGGTTACACACCCTTCTTTATGGTTTATGGAGCGGAAGCAGTTCTCCCAAGTGATATTCGCCATGACTCGCCCCGAGTGGCAGCTTATGTTGAAACCGACAATGAAAGAGCACGCCAAGATGCATTGGACCTGTTAGATGAAGAACGGGATATTGCGGCAGCTCGTTCAGCGATTTATCAGCAAGACCTGCGGTGTTATCACAACCGCCGGGTTAAAACCAGAGCTTTTTAGGAAGGCGACTTAGTGCTTTGGCTTATCCAGGATAAGACGGATATGCACAAGTTACCCCCACCTTGGGAAGGGCCCTTTGTGGTCAGCAAGAATCTGAACAACGGTTCATACTACCTCATCGATGTTCGAGAGCACAAAGACTCACGCAAGTCGGAGGAGGATACTCGCCGGCCATGGAATATAGCTCATCTTCGGCCTTACTACACCTAAGCCACAGGCTCCTACCGTGTATATATTTTTGACAATGTACATATTATGAGCAATAAGTAAACCGGCATCCTTGCTAAAGCGGGGCCTCTGCCATTTCATCTTATATCTTCTTGGTTACATGGGGGCTTATGCTAGTAAAGCGGAGTTCTGATCACCCATTAAACCGACTTATAAAGCCACAACGCAGCTTGGGGGCTTCACACCCAAGGGACCAAAGAGAGTCTATTGCCACGCACAGCTCAAACATAGGTACCCATTGAGCACAGCTCACAATGTTACTTGGGGCTCTTTGTGTACAGCAACAAAGAGTTTGAAAGGACCCTTGTAATAGGCTATCAAGCCAGGCTTGGAAGCCAGGTGTATTCACCTAAAACCCCGGGTTAACCTGCCTTCATCAAGTAAGCCACTCCGTCCAGGTAATCCTGGTATCACCCGTCAAACGTTTGACAAGTCAATCTTATACAGACTCTGAACTTGTCAAAGTTAAAATGATGATTGGTTAATGTGAGGTCCATCTTAAAAGGCTTTGTAAAATGGTTTAACTCAGCGGCCTGGCAGCCCATGAAAAGCCTCGAATTTGGGCCGGTGTTTCTTAATCCGGCGTGGCTTTCAACTATCAGTTGTTAGTACACAACCAATTTTAAACCGGTGCTTATTAACCCGGTCTAGCGTTGACTATAAGTCGCCAGGATGATCATCCGGTGTTTATCATAACCCGGCGTGGCTTATTATAAACCAGCACAACATGCTGGGAGTTATCAACACTCAAGATTTGGGTTATCACCCTTACTACAAAAAGTTGGTAAACCAACGATGTGGTTCAATATCACAGGTATGATATATTTCATATTTCATTGTTTTACAGCCTTGGTGATAAACTCTGGCTTTATATTGGGTATCATAACCCGTCCGGCGGTTAACCGCCAGGGTAGTTTTTAGTTTATTACATGGAGAAAACAGGATTGCATCAAGCTGTTAATGATCATAAGTAGATAATGCATATCATGACAGATTGACAGTATCAAGGAAAAGTGGCTATGCACGAAGGCATAGCAGATCAAGTGTTTATGCTAGCCTATTACAAGGCGTTTTAACTGCCCAAAAGAATAATTGTTTCTCATAACAAGGACAGTGCACAGACGATAAACCGGCTTCCAGATTATGATTCTTCTTCAGCTTGATGCGAAGGTTGCGGATCGTCCTGTGCCGGTCCACCCTCCGCCTCCCCACCAAGTGGCTGGAAGTCAACGGTTGCCCAATCAATTCCAGATAAAGCTCGAAAGACAACATCATCGCTTATGAGGTCTGACGGTTCAACATCACGGGCATAAGTATGCTTACGGATTAGCGGGATTAGATTTTGCGCTTCATAAACCGACGCGTCAATCCGCTTGTTCTCTGCATCATAAATGGACCGGTGGAAAGACAAATCAGTCTCTTCAACCAGTTTACTTGCAAGCGGGCGCATCTCCTTTGTCAGAGCTCTAAGGGCATCATTGTCAAATTATGACCCATCTTATTTTTGGCTAGGATAGCCATTCCCATTGTCTTCCGGATCAAGATCGGCTATCCAAGCTTTAGCCCGAGTCAATGCAGACAGTGCGCCGACCCTTGTAGTAGATCTCTTCACCTCTTCTAGTTGGGCAGCTATCATGGATAGCTTGGCCAATGTGTCCTTGATTAATGTTAGCGGCGGTTTATTGTACGAGGCTGTGCAGATGACCCGTTGAGCGCCGGTATATAACTGCTCTATCAAGGTACAGGCACCCTTCGATTTCTTGCGCATATCTAAACCGAGATGGGCAACAGGGCTACGTGCAATGATTACAATATTTTTAAACCAGAGGTTTCAAGGATGATTAAGTTCGGTTCATGAAAAGCCTACTTACCAAAGATGGCAGAAGTCATAGCGTTGATTTGCCGCTTCAAGCCAGTCAGCTCTTCCGCCACTTGTTTAAGTGCCGCTTCAGCATCTTCCGCCCGCTTTAGCAAAGTGGCTTTTTCAGCCTCCCAATCCGCTCGCTCGCCTTTGAAGCCATCTTTCAATTGCTCCATGGCTGTTAAAGCGCCCTTCAACTCTTCTTTGGCCTTTGAAGTTTCGGCTTGCTGGGACTTGATGTTCTCCTGGAGATCGGCGATTTGAGAATCTTTGTTGGTCAAGTCAGCCTGCAAAAGACAGACAATAAGTTGATAATACTTTTTTCAAAAGTCCCAAGCACATAACACGTTATACACTTGGCACTTGGGGGCTAATGCGGATTGCTTTTTATCAACTGATATTTTAAGTCCCAAGCATACAACAAGTTATATACTTGGCACTTGGGGGCTAATGCATATCAGATGTCTAAACCGGACTATCCTAAAGGTATAAACTGGTCTATAGGGGCTACACAAGCAAAATCCAATCTTCACCTATTACAAGTCCCGACTCACATTCATATTGATGAACCGGCCCTTGGGGGATACTAGAGTTAACAATTGAAGCAGGATATAAGGAAAAAGAAGTAATTCAAAGGAACAGATATTTACCTCATATCGCTCTTTCATCAGGTTTACTAAACCGGCTTCATAATCATGGCTGGTATACAAACAGTTTAGATATCCAGAGTGGATGTCTTGAGCAGAGAGGTGGGCATAGGTTGACAAATCTGTTTTCCATTTTCCCTTGTCAATAGCAGAAAGTTCTTCTTTGGCACTATGCTTGGATAAAGCGACAGGATTGCCAGGAGTAGTACGACCAAAGCCGGTAATCACAACATCATCTGTCGTGCCATCAACAATCTTGTCTGGGCTTGGCCGTTTAGCATGTGTTCTTGCTGGGCTTGGCGGATCGGCAGCGAGACTCGGCGGATCAGCAGACTGACTCGTTGGATTCACTTCTGGCGGTTCAACAAAAGTATCTTGACCTTGAGGTACCGGGTCATCGAGCATCACATCAGCGTTCTGATCTGCAGCCTCTGAGCTCCTCTCCGGTTCAGTGGCCAGATTATCATCAGCTGGGGTAGTCAGTTTAGCTTTCTTACTAAGTCTGGCTTTGGCACTAAAAAGAGCAAGTGCAGAAGGTTAGTACAGTAAACCGGTGCAAGGCATAAAAACTAAGTTTATTATGCTAACCCAGGAACAGTCTTGAGTGGAGGCATCTGTGTGGTTGATTAATCGCCGGAGGATGAATTGAAAATTCCCTGATAATTCGAATCAGACAGATTAAGAGGATATCAGAAGTAACCCGCCTAGGGATAAAGTGTATTAGAAGTACAAGAGACCTCTTGACGACGCTTGCGAACCGGGGAATATGGTTAACTGGAAGAGGTAACCACTTGACCACTGTGCCGGGTTGTGCGGCGAGCTTCTTGCTGCTGTGTCTTCAAAGAAAAGTGCGGATCCAAATGAGCAAGAGGGTGTGAACGTTTTACTTTCCGGACTGCTCGACGGAGTTTTGGTACTGGCACATGATTTGAATCGGAGGATAGAACAATTACCTCTGCATCACTAGCGTGGCTAGGTTCTGTATCATCCTGATAACAATCATTGTTAATGAGGTGTATGAAAAAAGAACCAAGAGAGTCAAGTTCTACCTCTGATTTCGGGTCATCGAGCTCTTCATCCTTAGGAAAATCAAAGGGTTTGGGGTTTTTCTTCTTCGCTGGCTTCTTTGTAGCCTTAGTCTTGCTGCGGGGTGCTCTTGCCGGTTTATCCTGGGGCTTGGCCGGTTTAACTTGTGATTTCTTCTTCCAGAAGGGATCATTGCCCTGTATAGATGGATAATAAATTATAAAGCAATATTTAAGAAAGGACGGATTAAGATAAAATGAGGCAATTCTTACAGCTCGCGGTTTATTGGAAGTGTAGAAGGGACTAAGCCCTACTTGGCTGCAGACAGCTTCCGGTTCATTCAGTATTTTCTTAACAATTTCAATAACTTCATCCTCTGTGAGCTGAATATCAATATGACATTGAGGATCTTTTAAATCCCCCGTGTACTCACACATTAAACCGGTGCACCGGCTTAAAGGCAGAACGCTCCAAGATATCCAGCAGTGGACTAAGTCAACACCTGTTAAACCGTTTGCCATAAAGGCTCTGAGTTTTGAGAGTTGTGGTGCATAGTTGGACCGTTCCTTGGCAGTCAGCCTCTGAGGGAACGGATGAGTATTGCTAAGATGGTGAGCGCGGTAACCCGGCAGAGGATTTTCGCCAGTTGGGGATGTGTCTTTACAATAAAACCAAGTTTGATTCCAGCCCTTGGGGTGACTATGAAGCTTGGCGTGAGGGAAACTGACATCTCTCCTCTTTTGAATTGCCATCCCACCAAGCTCAGTGTTGGGTCCATCTGTGAATTCTGTGCGATGGTTCAAATAAAAGAAATCTTTGAACAATTCAACTATGGGTTCTTCCTGAAGATAGGCCTCACAAAACACTTGGAAATCGCAAATATTGGACACAGAGTTTGGTCCAATATCTTGAGGGTGGAGTTGGAAGATGGCAAGCACATCACGGAAATTATTTGATCCGGGAGGGCTGAACCCTCGATTCAGATGATCAGTAAAAACAATTACTTCGTCATTCTAAGGCTCGGGAGGATTTTCTAAACCGGGGACTCTCCAGTGGATGGTTTCCTTGCTTGCTAAAGCGCCAGTCACAACATACCCAGTCAGTTGCTCTTCAGTAACCCGGGAAGGAACCCAATTGCAAGCATAAAACATTTTGGCCATTTGAACAGGAAGCTGGAAAAAAGGACCAAGGCCAGGTTAAGGTTTTGATTGACGCATGTAATCCGGTTTAAAAGATAGGAAAAACAAACTGAAACCTATGCGCATGGTAACCCGGAGTTTTATATTAAGGATGAGTTGGCGGTTTAAAAAGAGGGCTAATGGTACCTGGCGGGTTGTCATTCTCTAAAAGTATAAACCGCCTACATTAGTGTGGAAGTTACAGATCTGAAAAATTTCTAAGTGTTATACAAACAGATTTCACAGGTTGGTGCTGTAATTTTGCATCTACCGTAGTTCTAAAAAGGAGATAAATTTTAAACCTAAAATCACGACAGCAGAGGAACACAAATGCTCAGATGGGATCTTTTGCAGAGAAAGGTATCTTCTGTGATTGGAAAGGGATGCTAAACTACTGTTGCTCGCCTTTACTATCAGATTCAGATCAAACTACGCGATCTAAAAGAAGAAAGTGAGGAATGGTGAAGAACGCTGATGAACGGCGGAAACTCTAATGCAGATCTGTTATATGAGAAGAGAAGTACTTACTGATGCTGCTGAACAGCGGAGGAGGTGTTGCGTTTCTCTGGACAGACCAGGTTGATGCAGCGGCCGTTGGCGATGCATAAGCGAAGGTCGACGGCGGCGGCTGCGCTCGAGCTCTAAGGCAACGCGAGGAAGACGATGAGGCGAAGGGGCACAAAGGGGAAAGGAAAGAATGACCCTTGGCCATATTTATAAGGCGAAGGGATAAGTGACATGCGCGGGAATCGAGGAACCGAAAAAAATGGATATCTGACACAGCTGTCACCTCGGTTTTCGGAGGATCATTAATGAGAAGGATGTATTTACAGGGTTTTTTATATAGAGATGACGTCACCGTGATTTATTACAATCTTAAAAGATGACGTCACGGCGGTTTACCAAGTGCATATGGAAAGGATGTCATGGCGGTTTACAAGATTCTTTGAAGACCAAAGACTTTTTCTATTGAACAAGTTCAAATCAATCTGGGGCCTAATGTTGGGGATATAACTATTGAGTATAAACCGGCCAGGAGGGGCCGGGTTATGCTCATCCGTACTAAATCCCATGAAGACAAGGAATATGGCGCTTAGGGGCCCAGAGCCCAAGGGAGGATTAGGGTCCATAGATATAAACCACCATGGGATATGTAACTTGTGTTGTAAGATAGGGAAAGGTAGAAACCGAGCCGGACACGTGTATGAGCCGGCCTCGGTATTCTGTAAACCGCCGGGCATCAACCTATGTATATAAAGGGACGACCCGACGGCGGTTCAGGGACAAGAAAAAAGAACTCGAGAGACAGGTAAAGCGGATTCACTCCTTGCTCATCGAGACCCCATCAATTCCACCACAACTGGATCGTAGGCTTTTACCTTCACCGCAAGGGGCCGAACCAGTATAAACTCCCTGTGTCCTTTGTCATGTTTAACCCCTTTAAGCTAATCTTGTTGCGATGGCTCCACGACTAAGTACTCTTACTAGGACATCTGACGTGTTAATTCCACGACAGTTACCGATTTCAATGCTGAGAAAAACACGTTGTTGCTTCCTGCATACTTGTTCCAGCTCCACTCAGTGATTCTTGTCCTCTACCGGCATCCTGAAAGTGCAACTAATCCCTGTGTGGTTTTGGTAACTCTTAACAACATATAGCTCATTGAACTAATGCTCTTTTAAGATGATCATTTCAAAAGTTCATTGATTGGCATGGCATGGACTAGAGATGAGGACCCCTGAAAATGCTAAGGACACATATTGGCAACAAGCTGAAGACTCTACAATTTATTTTTAGTGATTTTAGATCACATTGAGTCCATAGGAAAGCCAATACTATTAAAAGGGGATTAGGTGTTGCTTAATGGCTTACTTGCTCAAAATGCATAGTGATATGCTCCAAAACCCTCAGCCACTTTCTCATTTCCACATATGTCCTAAACCTAAAAGTCAAACTCGGCCCCACCGATTTGATCTATCTGGTGCCACCGAGTTCATTTGACATAGCCACTACCACGAACCCTAATCAGTTTGGCTTCACCGATAGGGATCTCGGTCTCACCGAGATGGGATTGCAAACTCCCTGTTTTCCTTCGTAACGTTTTGGTCTCACCGAACAAGCGATCAGTTCCACCGAGTTCACAATGCAAACTCCCTGTTTCCTTTTTGTAACGTTTCGGTCTCATCGTGATGAGCGAATCGGTCCCACCGAGTTGTCCTTACCAACTCTCTATGTGCCTATTACTGAAATTGGTCCCACTGAGTTCATGTGATCGGTCTCACCGAGATTAAGTTATGCCCTAACCCTAGCGCATGGGTCCCACCGAGTTGATCGTATCGGTCCCACCAAAAGCCTAATGTTCATATTTTGACCTATATTGGTCTAACCGAGTTTTACCATTCGGTCTTACGGAGTTTAGGAATCTGTGTGTAACGGTTAGATTTTGTGTGGAGGCTATATATACCCCTCCACGCATTCTTCATTCGTGGAGAGAGCCATCGGAAAGTGCCTACACTTCCACCATTCATTTTTTGAGAGAGAACCACCTACTCATGTGTTGAGACCAAGACATTCCATTCCAACCACAAGAATCTTGATCTCTAGCCTTCCCCAAGTTGCTTTCCACTCAAATCATCTTTCCACCATAGCCAAATCTGTGAGAAAGAGTTGAGTGTTGGTGAGGATAACATTTGAAGTACAAGAGCAAGGAGTTCATCATCAACACACCATCTTTTACCTTTTGGAGAGTGGTGTCTCCTAGATTGGTTAGGTGTCACTTGGGACCCTCCGTCAAGATTGTGGAGTTGAACCAAGGAGTTTGTAAGGGCAAGGCGATCGCCTACTTCATGAAGATCTACCCAAGTGAGCCAAGTCCTTCGTGGACGATGGCCATGGTGGGATAGACAAGGTTGCTTCTTCGTGGACCCTTCGTGGGTGGAGCCCTCCGTGGACTCTCATAGCCGTTACCCTTTGTGGGTTGAACTCTCCATCAACGTGGATGTACGATAGCACCACCTATCGAAACCACGCCAAAAATCTCCATTTCAACATTGTATTTGCTCCCTCCAAACTCCTCCCCTTTACCTTGATATGCAATGATTTACATTCTGCTTCTATACTCTTAGAATTGCATGTCTAGGTTGATTGCTTGACTAGTGCTAAGTTGCTAAAATTGCCAAGAATTAAAATTGGGAAAAGGTTAGGTTTTTATTTGGTCAAGTAGTCTAATCACCCCCCTCTAGACATACTTTTGATCCTACAAGTGGTATCGGAACTTTGGTCTCCATTTGCCTTGATTTCCATAGTATTGGTGATCATAGCCTTGGTTTCACAACCTAGGAGAGTATGGCGTCTAGCGAGAGAAATTACTACCGTAGAGGTCCTTACTTTGATGGTACTAATTTTGCTAGTTGGAAACATAAGATGAAAATGCATATTCTTGGACATAACCCCGCTGTTTGGGCTATTGTGTGTATTGGTTTGCAAGGTGAATTCTCCGATGGGAGAGAACCAGATCATGAAGCTACCGCGGAAGAATTGAAGATGTTGCAATACAATGCTCAAGCTTGCGATGTCCTCTTCAACGGATTGTGTCACGAAGAATTCAACAAAATCAGCCGTCTTGAGAATGTGAAGGAAATTTGGGATATTTAGATTGATATGCACGAAGGCACCGTGATGCGGAGCATCCTTCCATCATCCCCATGGACTCTACAGCAACACATCCAACCCCTCAAGGACCTATGACTTGAGCACGTGCAAGAGCTCTTGAAACCGAGGTGACATCACTCCTCTCACAATTCCCTTTCGATTCACATGAGACATGGTTACTACCTCAAACGGAAATGCTATGCATACTCAGGTACCAAGGAGTTCACCGTGAAGAAGCTAGGAAGCAAGGAGAACCGGAAGCGAAAGACATGCATGAAGACGGAGAGGAAAAAGCACCAAGGATCAGGGTGGCTGGACGATCCGGACGGCGGCCCGGACGATCCGGACAGCGCCCGGACGATCCGGACCCCGGCCCGGACGATCCGGCTAATTCGACCGAAGACTACAGAAGCCTCCCCCCTGAAGCCGGATCATCCGGACCCCGTCCCGAATCATCCGGACCCTGCCCGGACGTCCGGACCGCCAGCCGGACATCCGGCCCTGCGCCTCCACCAGCCGAGTCTCCAGATCATCCGGGCCTCCACCCGGATCATCCGGACCAGCCCGGATCATCCGGCTTCGGACCCGGATCATCCGGCCAGCGCCTGTGTGCGCGTGTTGGGCTGAGCCCGTGTACCCCTTCGCCCCCTAGCCTATAAATAGGACTCCTCCTCCTCCTTTTGAGACTTAGCATTGGATTATCTCATGTTTGTGTGAGAGCCTTTGCTCATCCACTTGGATACTTCTCCTCGGAGATCAGGACCTCTCCGGAGAAGATCCCCAAGCGGATTCAAGACCCCTTCTAGGGAAGAACATCAATGCCTCCTCTTGGAGAAGAACGGTTCCTTTGTATCCTTACCTTTGTTGATCTTGAACCATGTGCTACCTTATGTGTGTGATGATCTAGCGCTTGTGTGATCGATTCCTTGTTGGTTGAGTGATTCCCTCTCGTTTTCCCCCGTGTTTCCCTTTGTGCTTCCGCGTGTTCTTCGTGATTCCCCGTAGGGTCCACTCCAAACGTGAAAGATCGACGCTATAGGGTTCCACCCTACATCATTATGGTATCATGAGCCACGTTGATCACGTTTTTGGAGCCCCTACCCCGTGTTTTCTAGCTTGATTTTGTTGTTTTCGTCCTAAATCCGAAAATCCCCACCAAAAATAGCCCCAATTTTTTTTGTGATTTGTTAGTTTTGATGATGTTTTGTTGATTTTGATCCGTGGATTTGGTGTGTAACTCGTGGATCTTGCTTTTCCCCACCTTCTTCCCCTCGAAATCCATCCAAAATCCACAGAATCGCCGAATTTCTCGCCGTTTTCGAGTTCTTCCCGAGCAGTTCCCGACTGCGTTTGACCTGCCCGGATCATCCGGACCCTGGCCCGGATCATCCGGACGCGCCCGGATCATCCAGCTCGTGGCCCGGATCATCCGGCTTCCTCTGCCGAAACTGCAGTTTTGCATTCCTCCTCCACCACCCCAACCACCACCACTTCCACCTGCCAAACCCCAGCAACACAACCTCCATACTACCATTCGACTTTGGGTTCGACAATTTGAGTGAGATTTTCGTGTCCTTTTGTGTTTCGGCTATTTAGCACGGTGCGACATCAACAACTACCGCTCATTTTCATCGACTACTCATCTTCGCTGCGGACGGTAACTTCGTCCACATCTTTGTCATACCTTGCAATTGCATTGATAACCATCATATACCATCTTTTGCGTTGCTTACCCATCGAGACTAGCCATTGAGTATTGCCGGCAACGTGACTTGTGCACATTAGTAAGCATACCCCATATCATACATATCATCGTGGTGCATATCTCGGAATCAACTTGTGAGTCACAAAGTTGTCATCGCATACACAATTGCTATCTTGGTTCGTGAAGTTTGCATAAGAAAAGAGCTCACAAGAGAAAGAGCCACTCAAGCTTTTAATCAAAGAGGAAAGATAAGCAAAGAGCTTATGAACAAGAAGCATAGCGTCATACAACATTAAGATTGTCATATAAGATCATCTTGGATCATTGCACCGAAATACCATACATATAGCATACTTGGGATAGAGATCGTTGCATTTTTGCCTAGTAGGTTGTGCACAAGCTCCGTATCCGCCTATTGTGCAATCGTGCTAGCGTATCTCTAGTATTGTGCAACAAGAGCATTTTCGTGGATTCCACATTTTGGCTCACTTTTGGTTTGCACAATCCCATTTATCTATTTGCGTGTGTGTTTCCGTGTACCACTACTTGCTTGGTCTACTTGTTACATTTGCGAATTTGCGAATCCTTTTCAACATTTTTGAGTCAAGCTAACAATTGCAATCAATTTTGTACCACCATCCTAACCAAGCTCCACCAAAAGCTTTTACTTGTGTAGGTGTGAGAATCGACAAGGATTGGTACTAATAGTGCTATTTCATTGTCCACATTGGAGTGAACTTGATTCATCTTCAACTTAGGTCAAAGGTACATTGGTATTAGTTCTTCTCCTTCTACCACTCACAATTTTACTTGGTATGATGGATAGGCCAAGTTCTTCTACAAATCCACCTCTCATCGAGAACGGCGATGACATGTCATCATTCATCAGAAAGAGCCACCTCTTTGGTGCTCAAAGGGCGTTACACCAAGAGCAACAAGCTATGAGCGACCGCATCGACAACCTCGCCACCGACTTGCGACTCTCCGAGCAACGTACAAGAGACTACTTCGACGACAAGTTCGACTCTCACAAGCAAGAAAATGATGCAAGAATGGACGAGATCCGCGCCTTGATGAGGAACCGGCATCATTCCACTTCTTCCTCCTCAAGACGGAGCCGCTCGAGTCGACACCCCGATGACACCTTCTCCGGCTCAAGTACACCGTCTTCGGCCATTCTTCGACGAGCCGCGCATCAAGACCGTCATGCACCTCGCAACCCGCTACATGACAAGCAGTCACAAGAGCAAGACGATGAGCAAGTCCCTCGCCATCAACCAAACCAAGTGGATTTTGCTCAAGCTCAAGAACGGCAACGACTTCGGCTCCAAGAAGAAGAACGAGCGCGTCTACACCAAGAAGAACAAGACGCCAAGGCTCAACGTCTTCAACAACAACAACGAGAAGCGCAAGCGCTTGAGGCGCAACATGCCCTTCAAGAATCAAGTTGAGCCATCGCCAACCGCAATCGTGAATGGCGCAATCAAGAGGAAGCCCTTCGAGAAGAAATCCAAGAGAGGAACTACCAACCGCGTGCGCAACGGCAAGCTCCACAAGCCCCTCCTCAAGCTCGTCAAGCTCCCCTTCAACCTCAAGTTCAACAAGAGCAAGTTGATCATGGACTTCCTCCGCGCCAAGAGCAACATGAGGATGACTACCCTCCACGCCAAGGACGTCATCATCACCATCTCCAACAACATAATGAAGAGCAACGCTATGGCAAGCTCAAGTTCACAATGCCCAAGTTCAAGGGAAGCAATGATCTGGAAGAGTACCTCTCATGGGCATTGAAGGTCGACAAAATCTTTCGTTTGCACAACTATGAGGAAGAGAAGAAGATCGCCATGGCATCACTTGAGTTCCAAGACTATGTGCTCATATGGTGGGAACAAGTCCTTGAACACCGGGAAGCAAGAGGTGAACCTCCAATCACCACTTGGGCTCAAATGAAGGATGTCATGCGAGCACGTTTTGTGCCAACCTACTACAACCGCGATCTCTTCAAGAAGCTACAACTCCTTAAGCAAGGAACAAAGAGTGTTGAAGAATACTACAAGGAAATGGAGATTGCCATGATTCGAGTCAATGTCACGGAAGATGATGAGCAAACAATGGCACGATTCCTGAATGGACTCAATCATCCCATCAAGAAGATCGCCGACTTCCAACCCTACTCCAACCTCATTGAGCTCGTGCATCAAGCTACAAAGGCGGAACGTCAAGTGCAAGATGACTTCAAGTACGCCAAGTACTCCTACAAGACACACGGCTTCTCCAACAACCAAGCTTCAACAACTACTCCAACTTCAACATCAACCAAGCCTTCTCCAAGCAACAACGAAAAGTCAAGTTACAAGAAAACTTCCACAAGTTCAAGTCGTCTTCCTCCTACTACGAGCAACCTCAAGCCGCGTGCTTCATCATCTACTCCAACCGATGAGACCGTCAAGACAAGATCCTTTAAGTGTTTCACTTGCAGCGGCCGAGGCCACAAGTCCTATGAATGCACCAACAAGCGCACCATGATCCTCACCGACGACGGCACCTACGACTCAATGAGTGAAGATGAAATGGAAGCCATTGAGCAAGTGGCCATGCACCGGCACGTGAACGAGGATGAAGATGATCAAGTCTTTTGTGATGAGGATTCGAGCCCCGCTCTCGTTGTCTCCAAAGTCTTGACACTTCAACATCAACAAGAAGAAGACCAAAGATGCGACATCTTCCACACTAAGGCCGGCATCAAGGGAAGGTCCGTCAAGGTCATCATCGATGGAGGTAGTTGCCACAACTTGGCAAGTGAAGAACTATGTCAAAACTTCAATTGATCAAGAAGAAGCACCCGCACCCCTACAAGGTTCAATGGCTAAGTGACTCCGGCACTATACGAGTCGAGCATACGGTCCAAGTCTCTTTCAAAATAGGTGCTTATGAAGACACTTTGGAATGTGATGTGGTCCCAATGACCGTTTGCCACCTCCTTCTTGGTCGACCATGGCAATTCGACCGTGGTGTCATCCACAATGGGCGAACCAATCACTATAGCTTCAAGATGAAAGGGAAGGAGTATGTGCTACGACCTATGTCTCCTAGTCAAGTGATAGCCGACAAGCAAGCCACCCACCATGGAGAG
The DNA here is from genome assembly GCF_002162155.2 of Triticum dicoccoides. Taxonomy (NCBI): domain Eukaryota; kingdom Viridiplantae; phylum Streptophyta; class Magnoliopsida; order Poales; family Poaceae; genus Triticum; species Triticum dicoccoides. The sequence continues at coordinate 251,990,326 of NC_041381.1, forward strand.
AAGAGTGAGAAAGTCAACCACCCAAAAGTGAGTGAGAGCCACAAGCCAAATATGAGCGCCTCTTCGCCTAGAGAGAAAAACCTCATCCTATTCGCCACCAAAAGTGAGATAAGAGAAGTGTGTGAGAACCCATCAAGTGTGATGCACTTTGTCCTTGTGTGCAAGGATGGAGAACCAAAAATTAACACTTCTCACGAGCTACCTTTAGTGTTTCAATCTCTTTTGCAGGAATTCCAAGATGTTTTCCCCGATGAGCTACCTTCGGGTCTACCTCCTCTACGAGGCATTGAGCATCGAATCGACCTCATCCCCGAAGCGCCACTTCCAAACAAAGCTCCATACCGAGTCAATCCCAAAGAAACCAAGGAGATTCAACGGCAATTACAACAACTCATCGACAACGGTCATGTACGTGAAAGCTTAAGCCTTTGTGCCGTTCCCGTTATACTTGTGCCTAAGCCCGATGGATGTTTCCGCTTGTGTTCCCATTGTAGACCTATAAATGCTATTACCGTTCGCTATAGGCATCCCATTCCTCGCTCAGATGATATGCTTGATGAACTTAGTGGAGCCAACTTTTTCTCAAAAATAGATCTTAAAAGTGGCTATTATCAAATTCGCATTCAAGAAGGTGATGAATGGAAAACTGCTTTTAAAACCAAATTTGGCTTATATGAGTGGTTAGTTATGCCTATGGGTTTATCGGAAGCTCCTGGTACCTTCGTGCGTCTTATGCATCATGTGCTTAGACCTTACATTGGAGTATTTGTTGTGGTTTACTTTGATGACATTCTTGTGTTTAGCAAAACGATGAAAGACCATATTAATCATGTTAAATCTGTTTTGCAAACCCTTCGCAAGGAAAGCCTTTATGCAAATTTGAAAAAATGCACGTTTGGTGTTGACAAAGTGGTTTTCTTGGGATTTGTTGTCTCTTCAAAAGGTGTTCATGTTGACGAAACTAAAATTGAGGCAATTAAAACTTGGCCCCAACCAACCAATTTGCAACAAGTGCGTAGTTTCCTTGGCCTTGCAGGATTTTTATCGCCGATTTGTGAAAAACTTTAGCACAATAGCCGCTCCTTTGCATGCTTTGAGCAAGAAGAATACTCCTTTTGTTTGGGGAACTTTGCAATCAACCGCTTTTGATGAGCTCAAGTCTTTGCTTACTCATGCTCCGATTCTTGCTTTGCCCAATTTTGACAAAACTTTTCAGGTTCATTGTGATGCAAGTGGTACCGGAATTGGCGGAGTTTTGATGCAAGAAAAATGTGCCATTGCTTATTTTAGTGAAAAACTCTCCGGTGCTCAACTTAACTATCCCGTATATGACAAAGAATTGTATGCTTTAGTGTGTGTCCTACATGTTTGGGAACATTATCTTAGACCTCATGAATTTGTCATCCATACCGATCATGAAACGCTTAAGTACTTAAAAGGTCAAACTAAATTGAACAAGCGTCATGCAAAATGGAGTGAATTTATTGAATCTTTCCCATATGTGATTAAGTACATTAAGGGTAAGGAAAATGTAGTTGTCGATGCACTTTCTCGCATATGCATGCTCGTGACTAAACTTGAGTTGAATGTCATTGGCTTTGAGCACATAAAAGACTTGTATGCTAGTGATCCATCTTTTGCACCTCATTATGCTAAATGTTTGACACATACATCTTGGGAACGATATTACATCAAGGATGGTTATCTTATGAGAGCTAACAAACTATGCATTCCCGAGTCTTCTCTTCGTTTGCTACTTTTGCAAGAGGCTCATGGAGGTGGACTCATGGGACACTTTGGACGCGACAAGACTTTCGCCACGCTCTCCAAGAACTACTTTTGGCCAAAGATGTTCCGCGACGTCTCACGCTTCACCACACGATGCTCTACATGTCGCAAAGCTAAGTCAAAAGCTCAATCCCATGGTCTTTACATGCCACTTCCTATTCCTTATCAACCTTGGGAAGACATTAGTATGGATTTTGTACTTGGTTTGCCTAGAACTCAACATGGAAAGGATTCCGTGTTTGTCGTTGTGGACCGATTTTCTAAGATGGCACATTTCATTCCTTGCAACAAGATAGACGATGCTTCACATATTGCAAATCTCTTTTGTAGGGAAATCTTGCGCCTCCATGGAGGACCAAAGACAATCGTCTCCGACCGCGACGTCAAGTTCTTGAGTTACTTTTGGAAGACTCTATGCGCCAAGCTCGGAATCAAGCTCTTGTTCTCATCCGCATACCATCCTCAAACCGACGGCCAAACGGAGGTGACGAACCGGACACCATCAACTCTACTTCGCGTGTTGATCAAGAAGAACATCAAGGAGTGGGAGGCGTGTCTACCCATCGCCGAGTACGCCTACAACCGCGCAAGACATACGACTACCGGCAAGTCCCCCTTCGAGGTGCACCAATCTCGACGCAAGTGCCCGTGCAAGCTACATCAAGAAGATGCATGAAGATACAAGAAACACCATCGAGCACCAAGTACAACGACTAGCGACCAAGCTCAACATCAACAAGCAACCCATGATCTTCAACACAGGCGATCTCGTGTGGCTACACCTTCACAAGGAACGCTTCCCCAACGAACGCAAGTCCAAACTACTACCTTGAGCCGATGGACCCTTCAAGGTGTTAGCACGCTACAACAACAACGCCTACAAGCTCGACCTACCAAGCAACAAGTACAACGTGAGCGACACCTTCAACGTCAAAGACCTCTCGCCTTTCCATGGTGATGAAGATCTAGATCCGAGGTCGGATCCTTTCGAAGGGAGGGGATATGATGTGGAGCATCCTTCCATCATCCCCATGGACTCTACAGCAACACATCCAACCCCTCAAGGACCTATGACTCGAGCACGTGCAAGAGCTCTTGAAACCGAGGTGACATCACTCCTCTCACAATTCCCTTTCGATTCACATGAGACATGGTTACTACCTCAAATGGAAACGCTATGCATACTCAGGTACCAAGGAGTTCGCCGTGAAGAAGCTAGGAAGCAAGGAGAACCGGAAGCGGAAGACATGCATGAAGACGGAGAGGAAAAAGCACCAAGGACCAGGGTGGCCGGACGATACGGACGGCGGCCCGGACGATCCGGACAGAGCCCGGACGATCTGGACCCCGGCCCGGACGATCCGGCTAATTCGACCAAAGACTACAGAAGCCTCCCCCCTGAAGCCAGATCATCCGGACCCCGTCCCGGATCATCCGGACCCTGCCCGGACGTCCGGACCGCCAGCCGGACATCCGGCCCTGCGCCTCCACCAGCCGAGTCTCTGGATCATTCGGGCCTCCACCCGGATCATCCGGACCAGCCCGGATCATCCGGCTTCGGACCCGGATCATCCGGCCAGCGCCTGTGTGCGCGTGTTGGGCTGAGCCCGTGTACCCCTTCGCCCCCTAGCCTATAAATAGGACTCCTCCTCCTCCTTTTGAGACTTAGCATTGCATTAGCTCATGTTTGTGTGAGAGCCTTTGCTCATCCACTTGGATACTTCTCCTCGGAGATCAGGACCTCTCCGGAGAAGATCCCCAAGCGGATTCAAGACCCCTTCTAGGGAAGAACATCAAGGCCTCCTCTTGGAGAAGAACGGTTCCTTTGTATCCTTACCTTTGTTGATCTTGAACCATGTGCTACCTTATGTGTGTGATGATCTAGCGCTTGTGTGATCGATTCCTTGTTGGTTGAGTGATTCCCTCTCGTTTTCCCCCGTGTTTCCCTTTGTGCTTCCGCGTGTTCTTCATGATTCCCCGTAGGATCCACTCCAAACGTGAAAGATCGACGCTATAGGGTTCCACCCTACATCACACCGACTGCGTCAAGGAGTCCAAGTTGGACGTGCTTCAAAGTCAACTTGACAAGTTCAAAATGAAGGATGGTGAAGGTGTCGCTGAAATGTACTCTAGGCTTGCTCTCATCACAAATGAGATTGCCGGCTTAGGAAGTGAAGAGATGCCCGACAAATTCAACATCAAAAAGATCTTGAGAGCCTTGGATGGAAAATATGATACCGTGTGCACTTTGATCCAAATGATGCCAAACTACAAAGATCTTAAGCCAACCGAAGTCATTGGAAGAATTGTTGCTCATGAGATGTCACTCAAGGATAAAGAAGAGCTTCATAACAAGTCTAGTGGTGCTTACAAAGCCTCATGTGATGCTCCTACATCATCAAATGAGAAACAAGCCTTCAATGAAGAATTGAGATTAATGGTGAAGAACTTCAACAAATTCTACAAGAGTAGAAGCAAGGAAAGAAGTCCAAGTCAAGGTCCTACAATGACAAAAGATCTCCTAGTCGTGAGCGAAATTGCTACAATTGTGGAAGACTCGAATACTACACCAATGAGTGTACGGCTCCATACAAAAGAATAGAATACTCGCTTAAAAGGAGAAGCAAAAGGGAAGAATCACCTCCAAGGGAGAGAAGGAGTAGAGATGATCGCTATGAACGAAGAACCTCTCGAAGAAGCAAGGATTCGGAAAGGAAGGACAAGTCATCAAGGAGCTACACAAAAAGAAGACATCAAGCTCATGTTGGTGAATGGGTATTCGGCTTCAACTCCGACCACCACTCCAAGAGAAGTTATCACTATGACTCCGAATATACTCAAGATGAAGGTGTTGCCAGTCTAGCACTTGTGTCAACCAACTCCAATGATATATTTGATTCACGAAATGAAGGAATTGGAAGATGCTTCATGGCTAAAGGCCCCAAGGTACCGCCCCAAGTATGTTGATTTCAATAGTGATGAATATGATTTGCTAGGTGATGATGATTTACTTGTTGACAACTCTAGTGATGAATACTATGATGAAAATGCTATTAATAATGCTAATCAAGATGAAACGAATGACAACGATAGAAGGAGATTGAGCGTCTAACTAAAGAACTAAACACTCCTAAGTTAGCTCATGAAACTACTTTAGAAGATCATCGAGAACTTTTAAAAACTCATAAGAAGCTATGCTTTGAGAAGCTCAATCTTGAGCAAGAACATGGGTTCTTAAAAGCCATTCTAAGTGCATCTAGTGCCCCTTGGTGATTTCGGTGTATTGAAGACTTATAGGTTAAGGGGCTAATGTGTTTGTGAGTGTACACAGGCTCTATAACTCGATGAGGAGTTTGATATTTACAGTGAAAGTCGACCCCTAAAAATGAATGTCTTCGACTAAAGACTTTGGTTCTACTGAAGACTTTGAAAGTGAAGAAATTGGTGTGACCTTGAAGAATTGGATATTCATGCGAGGAATCTGAAGCGTGAAGACTTTTGTTTTCGTATTTTCATTTTCTCTTTCTTGACTCATAGGAAACACCATACTGTTAAAGGGGGTCGAGGTAATACTAAGGAAACTGATTTCCAAGTGATGCTCATATCAAAATGCTACACCTACCCAATCCTTCGAGTGAAGCCATTGGAAATCTCATATCAATTCAGTCAATTTCTTCAGTGACAGAGACGAAGATCTTCTGGTTTCTTAGGAATTTGTTCTGACTGATGAGTTAGGAATTCGCCAGTGCGAGTTGCCTACACAGTGAGGAACATGATAGCCCTGAGGAATTCAAACCTCAAAATATCCTACCGTCGCTGTGCCGTGCGTCAGCTGTTCCAAAATATACTACCACCTAACGATCATATCAGCCAAGGGCATTTATGTCTTATCATGTCGGGCTGCTCCCTAAGCTATAAATAGCCGCCCCCTACAACCACTAGCTGGTTGGCTGCTCCGAGAGAAACTGAGGAAAACCCAAATCCCAAACCCAAACCTACAAACCCCAAAGTGGTTGAGCATCACTGAAGAGATTGTTCCTGTGTGGAACCAATGCTTGTTATCATTGATAACTGTGTATCCTCCAGACGGTTAGGCGTCATGGTCTGAGCATCTAAGAGGAATTGTGGATTGCCGAGTGACCAAGTCTGTGAAGGTTTGGAAGTCACCTGTGAAGACTTACCACTACTGTTGGGCGAGGTCAGTGTGATCTTAGCTCAAAGAGAATACGGTGAGGACTATGTGTCCGGGACTATGTGTCCTCGAGTTTAAATACTCAGCCGCTCCAACCAGACATACAACTATCACAATAGTTGGAACTGGTCTATAAAATCATTGTCTTCACCAAGCTAACCGGTTCTATTTCCTCAGCCCTTTCATTTCTTCAATTATGTGTGGATGTACGTGATCATTACTGTTTGAAGACTTTGACTGAAGACTTTCTCTAATTCCTCAATCCTATTTCTTCAGTCTGTTTTGTCTTCATCCTGTTTATCCTGTGTTTATGCTTTCTGTACTCTGTGTTTGTCTTTCATTTCATCATGATGACTATGATGTTGCTCTGTTATGCTTATACCTGAGTACTTATTTCACTGCAAGTAGTTCTTCGCTTAGGACTTTCCTCACCCTGAAATTCCTTAGTGAAGAATTCATAAAAATCACCTATTCACCCCCCTCTAGTCGACGTAACACACTTTCAATTGGTATCAGAGCAAGGTACTCGCTTGTTCTGTGTGATTTTGGTTTAACCGCCTGGAGTTTTAGTTATGTCGACTTCAGGAATGAAGAAAGTGACATGCCCCATCTTTGACGGTCATGAGTATCCCAAGTGGAAGGCCATGATGAAGAAGCGACTCATGGCGATGAACAACAAACTGTGGACCGTCACTGATATTGGTCTCACCGATCTCAGTAAGATGGCGGAGGCTGATGATATTCGCAAGTACACTCTACTCAACGTCACCATGAAGGATGTCATCTACTCCTATTTGTCCCAAAATCACTTTAGGAATGTCATGCATATCAACCATGCGAATCTTATGTAGGACCGACTCTCTGAGGTCTACAAAGGTCATCGTACACGTCATGATCCTTGGTTCGAGGATTTCAAGGAATCACTCAAGGAGATCACTTTTGCACCTGAATCATCATCCGCCGCACCATGCCTTATGGCAAAGGGTGCCAAGGTAACTGAATGCTACCTTTCCGAATCTAGTGATGATGAATCGAGTGATGAATTTGGCCCCAGCTATGTCAAACTTGCTTCCCTTGCCACTAAACAACAAAGAGCTCTTGAAAAAGTTCAAAACATGCTAGATGAAAGCAATGATATGTTGGGTGAGGAATTGGATCGAACAAAGGCTTTGACTGATAGTCTTCAAAAACTTCAGTCTAAGTTGGACAACCTTCAAAATCATCGTAACACTCTCTTAACTAATCATGAAAAGCTTTCATATGAATTTCTTCAAAGAAAGCAAGATCTTGAGAAGCTAAAAGGGAGTTATGAAGATCTTCAGAAGGAAAATGATTCATTGCTTGCTCAACAGATCAGTTCCGATCAGGAAGAATATATTCCACCATGTTTGAAATGCATTGAGCGTGAATCTGCTAATTCATCACCTGAATGTTTAAATGCTTCTATTGCTGAAAATTCTTCAACTATCTCTGTGGTGACAAATTCCTCATCTAAGGATAGCACATGTATCACTAACGATAATGTAGGGCTGAAGGAATTGTATGTGACAGGCATTTACAAAAGCCTCAAAGGGCATCAGACTCTATGTGATGTGCTCAAAAAGTAGATCTTGAATAGGAACCCTAGGAAAGAGGGTATTGCCTTAGAGAGGAAACTCAATGCTGAAGGGACCTACTGGAAACCTGAGCAGTATCCCAAAACCTCATGGGTTGCTGCGAAAGGACCTCCTATAGATCCATGCACTTTATCTAGCTTTACCTGTGATTCTTCATATTCCTCTGATGAGTCATTTGACTCCAACTATAAACTGAGTAAGAATCAGAATGGTGAAGTATTTGCTCGATATGTTGGAACTAACTGCAAGAAAGGCCCCCCTATGAAGAAAATCTGGGTTCCTAAAAGATGCCTTGAAAATCTTCAGGTGAATGTCATCATGACACCACCAGTGAAGAATAGGAACCCGAGATCAAATTCTTCATATGGACCAAATTCTTCTTATGGATCCAAGTCCTCATATGGACCAAATTCTTCATATGGATCAAATTCCTCACATGGATCAAATGCCTCACATGGATCAAAATCCTCATATGAACATCATCATGCTAACACTTCTGTTTTGCCAGGAAAGTCTAAAGGCTATGAATATGTGCATTATTCTTCAAACCATTATGTTCATAAGTCCTCAAAGAATTTCTCTGCTTATTCATATGCTTATCCTAACCACTCTTCTGCAAAACAAAGTGCACTGGCTTCTATGCCATGCTTTTCTTATGGATCTCGCAGAATGATGAACTCTTGCCACCCCTCAAGATGTGGGTGGTGAAGAAAAAGAACTAATCTTTTATGCAGGGTCAGGTTTCCAGACGTACTTACTCGTTTGAAGAATTTGCTAGAGACCTGAATGTGCTTGAAAGGTCGCAAGCTAATCATGAAGAAATGAATCATTCATTTCTCACGTCCTCATACTGCTATGTCTATTACTATTGATGAAATTGATATCATATTCTTCACTGATGAAGTATATGGGTTCGTAAGTTGCACTAATTCATTTGCAGGATGAACAACCCAAAGCTACTGAGTGGGTCCTCAATAGTGGATGTACAAATCACATGACCGGTGACAGGAACTTGTTGATGGACATTGATTTCTCACCATCTCATCTGAAGCATATCACCTACGCTGACAAAGGAAAAAGCAAGGTATTGGGTCTAGGTAAGGTTGCAATCTCAAAGGATAAACACATGGACAAAGTCATGCTTGTCGAGTCCTTAGGATTCAACCTCATGTCTGTCTCAATGCTTTGTGATCTTGATATGGTTGTTGTCTTTGGCAAATATAGTTGCCTTGTGCTAATGGAATCTGACAACTCCAAAGCCTTCGAAGGCTTTTGGAAAGGAGACTTGTATATCGTTGATTTCTCTACAGGACCACAGCCTGCCACATGTCTACTTGCAAAAGCTTCAGAATGCTGGTTATGGCATCGTCGACTTGGTCATGCTGGGATGAGGAACTTGCATACACTTGCGAAGAAGAAGCATGTCATTGGCATCGAGGGTGTCAAATTCCTCAAAGATCATCTTTGTGGGGCTTGTGAGGCTAGAAAGATCACCAGAGCCAAGCATCCCTCAAACACTATCATGACCACTTCTCATCCCTTTGAATTACTTCATATGGATCTCTTTGGCCCTACTCATTATGCCATGTTCTCTAGTTCTGCATCATTATATGGCTTTGTCATAGTTGATGACTATTCTCGTTACACATGGGTGCATATCATCACTTACAAAAATGAAGTGCAGGAAGTCTTCAGATGATTTTCCTCAAGGGCTTCCACCAACTTCAGTGTAAAGATCAAGCATAGCATGAGTGATAATGGAACCGAGTTAAAGAACACTGGCCTCGATGAAGATCTTGACATGCTTGGTATTACTCATGAATTATCTGCTCATTATACTCCTCAGTAGAATGGCATCGCAGAGCACAAGAATAGAACCCTTGTTGAGATGGATCGCAGTATGCTTGATGAATACAAGACACCTCAGTGCTTCTTGCCTGAAGCAATTGATACTGCATGCCACATCATCAACAAGGTATATCTTCACAAATTCTTCAAAAAGACCTCATATGAACTCCTCACTGACAAGAAATCCAATGTAAGTTATTTCAAAGTCTTCGGTCCTAAATGCTGGATTAGAGATCCTCACCATCACTCTAAATTTGCACCGAAAGCACCTGAGGGTTTTATGCTTGGTTACGGAAAGGACTCGCACACCTACAGAGTCTTCAACATCAATCATCACAAGGTTGTTGAAACTGTAGATGTGCGGTTCGATGAAACTAATAGATCGCAAAGAGAGCACCTACCTCTTGTGCTAGATGAAATGTCACATGAGGAGTCCATCAAGTTCAAAGCTACTAAGGCTGTCATCCCTACCGAAGAATCTGCTGAAGAAGTCATTCCTGATCGTGAAGAAAATCATGCTGGTGCTGCCGAAGAAACTGGTCCTGAAGAAACAATTGGGCCAAAGCAAAGTCATCAACCCGCACATCCTCGCGTTGCAAATGAAGTGCAGATCGAGAAGATCATCGATGTCATCAACGCACCAGGTCCCCTCACGCGCTCAAAAGCTTCACATTTATTTAACTTCTGTGGGCATTTTGCGTTTGTCTCTATCACAGAGCCCACTAAAGTTGATGAAGCATTCATGGAATCTGGGTGGATTCAAGCCATGCAAGATGAATTGCATCAATTCGAGCTCAACAATGTGTGGGAGCTTGTCAAGCGACCAGACCCACACAAGCACAACATCATCGGTACCAAATGGATCTACCGCAACAAACAAGAAGAAAATGGCATGGTGGTGAGGAATAAGGCTCGTCTTGTAGCTCAAGGCTACACACAGGTTGAAGGAATTTATTTCGATGAAACTTCTGCACCTGTTGCTAGACTTGAGGCTATTCGCATATTGCTTGCTTATGCTAACCATCATAATATCATCTTACATCAGTTGGATGTGAAAAGTGCATTCCTCAATGGTAAGCTTGAGGAAGAAGTATTTGTTGCTCAACCACCAGCTTTTGAGGATCCAAAATTTCTAGATCACGTCTATAGACTCAACAAGGCCCTCTACGGCCTCAAGCAAGCACCTCGGGCGTGGTATGACACACTGAAGGAATTCCTCATGAAGAAAGGCTTCAAACCCGGTTCAATTGACCCAACTCTTTTCACCAAAACATATGATGATGAATTATTCGTGTGCCAAATATATGCTGATGATATCATCTTTGGTTGTACTAACCAACATTATAGTGATGAATTTGCCTATATGATGAGTGAAGAATATCAAATGTCTATGATGGGAGAATTGAAATTCTTCTTAGGTCTTTAGATTCGTCAACAATACAATGGCTTATTCATGTCTTAGGAGAAATACCTCAAGGATGTGTTGAGGAAATTCGGCATGCAAGATTGCAAAGGCGTCAAAATCCCTATGCCCACTAATGGCCATCTATGCACTGATGAAAATGGTAAAGACTTTGATCAAAAGGTATACCGCTCCATGATTGGCTCTTTATTGTATCTGTGTGCATCTAGGCCAGATATTATGCTTAGTGTTTGCATGTGTGCCTGATTTCAAGCTACAATGAAGGAATCACACCATAAGGCTGTGAAGCATATTCTTCGATATCTAGCTCACACACCAACACTTGGATTATGGTATCCCAAGGGCTCTTCCTTTGATATCATTGGAAATTCAAACTCTGACTATGCTGGCGATCGGGTGGACCGCAAGTCAACGTCAGGCACATGTCATTTCCCCGGGCGATCCTTGGTATGTTGGTCCTCGAAGAAGCAGAACTGTGTATCACTCTCCACTGCAGAAGCTGAGTACATTGCTGCTGGATCTTGCTGTGCTCAATTACTATCGACGAAGCAAACACTCAAGGACTATGGCATCAATGTGAAGAATGTGCCACTCTACTACGATAATGAGAGTGCTATCAAGATTGATCACAACCTAGTATAGCACTCGAAGACAAAGCACATCCAGATTCGTCATCATTTTCTTCATGACCATGTGTTGAAGGGAGACATCTCCATTGACCATGCAAATACTGAAGACCAGCTAGCCGATATCTTCACAAAGCCCTTGGATGAGAAGAGATTTAGCAAGTTGCGGTGTGAGCTAAATATCCTAGAATCTTCAAATGTTCTTTGAAAAGGACAGACATCCTAACACTTATGTTGACTTGATGACTTAGATGTGCAACACACGAAGTAAAGTTTTTCTTCAATCAATGAAGACTAACCCTCTAAGTGTGAAGAAATTAATGAAGAAATTGATTCTCAGAACCCTATGAGAGTTGTACGCAGTGTCTGAAATCAGCTTTCTTATACGGTGGGTTACGCCACCAACCAAAAGTTGAAAATCTTCAATTTGAGTTTTTCTTCATTTTTTGAAATTCCTCAGTTTTTCAAATTCTTCAACTTTGCATTGTCTTCACTCTTTCCGTCGTTGTTCTTCATTGAGGATCCTTTTTTATTTTTTCCTCTATGTGTATTTTACATACCACAGTAATTTGCTATAGAGAATTTCTAATTTCTATTAAATCAAAATAAGATAATATAAGATATTATATTATTGCTGGAAAAAATTGTTGTTTGATTTGATACATTGTGATCCTTAACGTTGATGAATTAATAAAAACGGAAAGAGAGGGATGTATTTTTTTACAATTTTGGTTAAGTGAGGGATCAAATATGTAGTCAACTTTATTTGATGGTAGCTTGGAGGATTAGAAATATGACTATTGCTTTCCAATTAGCTGTTTTTGCATTAATTGCAACTTCCTCAGTCTTAGTAATTAGTGTACCCCTTGTATTTGCTTCTCCTGATGGTTATATATACGAGTTTATGTCCTCTACAACATTCACTTATTGCTAATTCTTCAAGTTTTTTTGTCTGCTAAGTGAATGTGATCGGACCCTTATCCCCCTCTATGCTAAACTCAACCCAGTCTGTTCACAAATTTTTCATGTGCGTTCTATTTGAAAGTCGTTCAAATTCTTCACTGTATCCTTGTCAGCTGAAGAAATTGCGAACAAAACTTAAAAATATTCTTATCTGAATTTTCGGCATTTGCCGCTCAAACCATTACGCATTCCACGATATATTTATCTATTCACCCACGATCTCACACGATCGCTACCTCTCAGTACGTGGGTGACACATGTCGCGCGAATGAGAAGGGTCACGGGCAGGTTCGTCCAATTTCCTCGGACGAGCGGTTTTTCACCTCAGCTATAAATACCCCCTCCCCTCCTCACTTCGTTTTTACTCCGCTCGACCTCACTCCCTCGCTCGAACCTCTCAAAACCTAGCGCCGCTGCTACTTCCATCGTCGCCGGCGAGGAGGAGCTTCGCTGCCTCGACCTCATCGCGGTCGTACCCGCGCCGACCGCGAAAATCTTCTCAATGCCGCCATCGTAGACGTCCTCTACCGCCAAGTTAGGGCGTGGAAGATCTGGACCGACGAACTTCTCAATCTACACTTCCAGTTCATAGTGTTCTTCGTGAAGGGTAATTAAAAGTTACTTTTACTGCATTTATTCTACTGATGATCTTCTTCAAATCTTCAAAATGTGTTTATTCTTCAACTTCTACACTCTAAACACCTAGCACAAATCCAGTTCTTGATTTGTTTCTCTAAGTGATGTTTTTCTTCATGATTCCTCAATTGTGTGAATCTCACGATCTGCACAACTCTGGAACCTAATTCAAAGAACGCTTAATGAAATTCTTCAAGACATATCGGGTCAATTTCCTCAAACTTGTTCAGTTTTACAAAAACTTCTGAGAACGCATATGACCTCTCAAAATTCTTCGCACCTATACTATGTTCACAGGTACACATCTCTGCTGCTGAATCACTAGGTTCTCATCAACTTAACTCATTTGCAGCGTTCCTCAAAGAAAAGCTGCACACTTCCTCAGAGAACTCAATTGTTCAAATTCCTCATCTGAAGAAAATGGCAGATGGTAAAAGGCCTCCGAAGGAGGAAATAAGCTTGAATTAAATACTGCCTTTGCAATCCCTGCTAACATCTATGCAGGGTACTGCACTCTTGATGAGGAAACTCACGGCAATGAGACTAAAAATGAGCGCAGAGTGCGCATACAGAGGATTGAAAGAAGATGGGCAAGAGAATGGAGGGAGTACATACATGTCACTCTCAAATACATGAAGAAATTCGCTCTTCACCCTCCATTCTCAAGACCTACTCTGGCACCTGGCCAAAGAGATGATCCAACAAGCCTTAAACCTGGTGAGGATTATGCTGATGAATGGGCCAGGCGGTAAGCTAAATTGGCCAAGTAGGCCAAAGAACAGTGAAGAAATTCAACGAGGATTCTACTACTGCCGCTGCCGAGGCTTCTTCAAGAAAGAAGGCTATGCCCAAGAAGCCTGCCGGCAAACATCCAAGTTCCTCAGCAATGCCCTCACGGCCAAGTTCTTCTTCAATGCCCTCATGGCCAAGCTCCTCTGTGCCACCGAGGCAAATTCCTCAAGCTGCCCTAGTTCCTCAGACTGCACAAATTCCTTGTGTTTGAAAACCCTCAGCTCCTCCGGAAAAATCCTAGGCACATATGCATCTCGCCACTTGCCAAAGGACCATGGGCATATCAATTGCCTCAGGAGCCTCTGTAAGTTCTTAAGCTCATCCTTCTTCAACCGGTCCCACACTATTGAAGACCAAGGCCACTGCTGGACGAGGCACGAGACCAAGTCCTCACAAGAAGCAGGTGGTCTTCCAAATTCCATCTGATGATGAGGCTGATGATGATGAATTGGCTGATATCATCAAGGACAGACATCAGCGGGCCGCTAGAGCCAAAGGAAGTGATGTTCCCCTTCTACTGGATCCGAAGAAGATCCTGGATTTCATCGATCTCTGGCACAAAGATCCCAATGCTCCAATGCCAGAGCTGGGCCTCACTCGTGGACAAAGTCACATGGTGATGACATTCATTGCTGAAGAAAAATGGAAATATGATCAAGCCAGAGTGGCTAAGAAAGCCCAAACAAGAAGCAACGCTTTCTGAAAGACAATGTTCTGAGTTTATCGCCTGAGTAGCTCATCGGACTTCACTCTGAGATCAAAAAGCTTAGTGATGAATTTGACACCTACAAGGCAGAATGCCTAGGAGGCAAGGTCAGATTCGTAAAAATGGCGAAGAAATTCACTTCAAGTGCTGCTAATCCTGTGCACGTTGAAGTCACTCCGGCTGAAGCATCTGCACAAGCCACTGAAGGAAATGCGAGCACCGCTGTTGAAAATCAGGGTGCTCATGAATCTGCAAGTATCAAGGCTGCTGAAGAAATTCCAGTCTCTGAAGAAACTGCCAGGGCAACCACTAGTGTTGCGCCTGAAGGATCTGCCAGGCCAGCTGAAGCCTCTGCTACTGCGCCTGAAGAAATTGCTCAAGGCAGGCGAACTGCATCAGTTGTGCCTGAAGAAATTACCTCAATTTCCTCTGCTCCTCCAGCACCAACACCAAGCCTAGTTCTTCCTTCTCCTCCGGAAGTGAAGAAAACCAAAGCTGCTGAGCGAGCTGCTCTCACTACAGCAAAATACACTTCTGTGATGATATGTGTTTGTCACAATAGGTCGCATTTTCTGTCATGCATGTACATCCATGACGATTTTATGACAGAATCAAGATAGTCATACCTGTGCTGTCGTCGAAGTGTTCCATGACATTACCAAAATTATCATCACGGGAGTGTCCACTACCATGACAATAAATCGCGTGTCAAAAAAGTGCTTTCGTCAAGGGTGACCGACACGTGGCATCCACCGTAACGGAACACCGTTAATCTATCGGGTCAGGTTTTGGATCCGATAACCTGTTAACAGCCCCGACAAATGGGGATTTTCCACATGTAAAATCATCATTGGCTGGAGGAAACACGTGTCGGCTCACCATTGGGACAGATGTAATCCGATCATTGGACCGAAGGCGCCTATGATACAGCGACATGTGGCACGTCCCAGCAGAGGCCCATTCTTGTGAAAAGGCCGGCCCATTTGACTTGGTCAAAATGTGGTGGGCCGGCCCACGGAAATCCTGTTAACGGCATGTTCGCATATAGCCCATTTACAGCCCGCTAACCCTGGGCCCGTTACGCCCTATCCGAATTAGGCCCAGTAGCGTCATCTAGGCCGTCCAATATGATTCCAGCCCGTTTTAACTTCCGGCCCATGTGTGGCCCATGACTTCTTTCGTCCCATATGAGGCCCTTAGTAACTCTTGGCCCATTAACGGCCCGTGGTGAAACTGGCTCGTAATGAACAGTGTATCACTTTATACCCATTAACGGCCCGTAATGAACAGTTATTCTATTGGGCCGTTTCCAGCCCAACTTATCTTTCGGCCTTCTCAGGGCCCATTGATTCTTGGGCTCATTTGCAGCATTCGGTTACATATGGCCCATTACTGTCATTTTCTGCTTGTGGGCCAAATTCAGCCCGTCGTTACAGTCGGCCCATTTGCGGACCATTAATACATTGGGCCGTTTTCATGTCAAAAAACCCGTTGGGCTGTTTTCATAGAGTTATCAAATACGGTCTATTAACGGCCCATTATGGTCCACGAATAGTACGACCCATGATTGGCAAAATGATGATACGCCCCGTAGAAGGCCCATGGATCTACGGCCCGTATGAGGCCCATGGATCTACGACCCGTATGAGGCCCATGGATCTAAGACCCGTAGAAGGCCCATGGACCCTAAGGCCCGTATAGAAGTCCAATGGATCCTACGGCCCGTATAGAAGGACAATGGATCCTATGGCGGGAAGAAGGCCCATGGATCATACGGCCTGCAGGAGGCCCATGGTTACAACAGTCCGTGTGTTGCCATGATTATTTTGGCATAGTTACCAAAAATAGGCTATTGTGGCCACTAGAAAAACACAAAAAAAGAATTGCAGTGACTACAAGCAAACAACTAAACAAGACAATAAGGAAATAAATAAGGAAGCAATTAAAGCTAGCCTATTACTGCTATTACACATATTACATCCACTGGGCATCAAAGTTCACCACCAGTGCAAATATAGGGAACAAAGCATCATATTACATACACTGGCCATCAAAACTGGCCACCAGTGCAAATAAACGCGGCAGCAAAACAAGAGCATAACTAAAACAACTTCAGAAGAGCTCAAGAAACGTTATCCTGGGTATCCACCATGCTGGCAATAAGCTTAGCAAGCTGATTAGCTTTGTCCTGTTTGGCGCTAAAATCCTCCAACGCTTGTTGTTGCACCAGAAACTATGCATATGAATGCTCCAAGGACTTCTGCAGTCCTTCCACTTCTTGTCGCAGCACAGCTGATTGATGTCTTTCAGCTTGTAGTTGAGACTCAAGAAACCGAACTGATTCAGACAGTGAGTTTGAATATCTTGTGCAAGCGGTAGTGTCCAGTAACTAGAACACTAAACCAAGACAGGACTTTGGGGTTGTCTCGCTGTCTTCAAGATAGTCTTCCTTAGTTGTTTTATCAGCTTTGTTGGAGACCAACAAGGATGTGTCACTATCCTGAACATTATCTGCATTACTTCCTTTACCATTGCTTAATAAGGCACTCTTCCCCAATATTCTGTCAGCATTCTAAAAGAAGAAACAAGCAGACACATAACAAGTTTAGCATGTACCAGTATATGAAACTCATTTCGGTGAACCAGTTCATTAGTAAGGTGGACAGGATTAAACTACCAAGTCTTCTATTGCCAAGTACTAGTACATAATAAAAGCATCAAACAAACATATATCTATGTCCTATGGTCACTGCATTGTCTTGACAAATCAAAATAGAGACACGGTTCAAATCATATCAATTCAAGACAAAGCAGCAGTGAAAGAATACAAAGGTGGGAAACTACACGGCACAACAAGATTTCAGATGGGTACCACGGGTCTACATGTACAACAACACTATTGGCTCTATTGCGATGCTAGTAATGTGCATGATATGAAAGTCAACTGTATACACAATTGAAATTGAAATCAAAAGAGCTATTGATAAGAGCAAACCTGTGAAAGAAACATGCGTGAACATACCTGCTATGCCATTGGAGTTTCGATTGGATCATTCAATTTAAAAATAAGTTTGTATGAGTAAATACAGTGATACAAGAGCAAAGCAATCATAGTTAAAAAAAGGTGCGCCTAAGTGAGCGCTTAAGCGCGCCTAGGCTCTAGGCATTGGCAAAACGCATTGCACATAACTATGCTTAATTTGTGCATAACTGCGCATAAGCATGCGCTTTGGTCAGTAAAGCGCAAGGCGGTGGCAAAACGCACAATTAACGCCTAGCGCTTTTTTGAACTATGATAGCAATGGAATCTTAAATTAGAACAGTTGTTCTTCAGGTTTAGGCACTTGTTCTACATGAACAGAGTACCGTAAGACGCAAGAATATAATACTTAAAAATAGAAAATGAGCTCATAGACCTTACCACTTTTTTGGTTCGGGACCAGTACAGAACAAGGCGTTCCCAGTCATCGTCCAATAAATGTGTCTCAGGAGAACGTAAGGGATTTTATGAGTTTCTTTGCCGGTGAAGTACATTTTCTTCTGGTAATTCCGATACTGCCACCAAGCATTCTTGAAGATAGCAGAGGTATTAGCACAGGATACCTCATCTTGAGTTTCCAAATCAGTCCTTCTCTAGAGAGAAAAATGGGAAAATTTGTTGTATTATAACCATCATGGAGGTAGGATGTATGGGACAAAGCAAAGTAATTGCCATGAATAACATTACTTACACATAACTCCTGGACAAACACCTGCAACTGGCATTTTCCTTCATCTTCAGTATAATATTTCCAAGATGGGAAGATATGCACATATGATTTAACAACATCAAATTCGATAGATGCTAAACTACGACTAGCTGGTTGTGCTTCCTCCACAGGAATAGGCGTACTAACTGGTGGAGTTGGAGTTCGCCGTGATAGTACTAGCTCTTTGGGCACTGGAGCTTCCTTACTAACTGCTCTTGTTTGGAAGCTCTATGGTGGAGATGGTGTTGTGTCAACAGGAACTGGGTTACTATCAGCTGGGGTTGGGGTTAGATTGGGTGAAGCTTCTCTGTCCATCGCAGTAGGGGTACAATCTGCGAGAGTTTGGGTTATGTGTGGTAGGGCTGGTTCTTGTGCATGTACAACCGGGGTGCTATCTCCACCAAGAGGTAGCATTGTTTTATTTGAAGACCGTGTTTTTAGTCCGCTAGATACTGGCATCACCCGGTCCAATTCAAATGGCTGATAAATAGGAAACATAGTTGAATGTACAGACATTGTATGAGAGACAGATGCAATAGATAGTGTGGAAAAAATAGGGCATGAAATAGTTGACATGTATATTGTTTAACTAAAACAGATAGCATGACATAATTTCACATATATGATGTCTATCTAAACTGGATAGCATAGCATAACATAATTCAAAGATATGATGAATAACTAAACAGGATCGCATGACATAATTCACCTACATGTTATCTAAATAATTAGGATCGCATCATTTAATTAACATATGTGATTTATATGCTAAACAGAGGGCATTCGATATGATGTCTGAACTAAGAACATGGTGTTGAATATTGTGTATATGATGTCTAAACTATGCAACGCAAGACACCGTATGCATGATATGAGCAGTATAATCGTGCCAAGTTAGAGCATACACCTCAGTGGGGGAATAGGACTGGTCATATGTCTCTAAATCCATCTCTGAGGAGCTATCGGGACACAACAAGAGATCTGCTTCGACAAGTAGCACTGTCTGCTCTGAAGGCCTTGTTTTCACTCCAGATTTTTCCATCTCCCACCCAAATGGCTGATTCACAGGAAGAGTAGTTTAATGTACAAACATTGTCGACAAATGGAAATGTAATGAAGAAAAGGATGGGCAAGATATCATTCAAATATATGATGCCTGGTTAAATAGGATGGCATTCCACATTTCACATATATTATGGCTGGCTAAAAGACATGAGACTGCATAATTCCCATATATGATATAGAAACTAAACAGGTGGCGTTACAAAACATGTCTAAACTAAGCAGATGACATATATGATGTCAAAAGTAGGCACTGCAAGGCAACATATGCATGATATGACTAACATCATCATGCCAAGGTAGAGCAAACACCTTGGGGGTAAATAGGAGTGGTCAGCAGCGTCTGAATCCGCCTCAGAACAGATATCTTCCTCTGGATTACAATCTGGAGAGGGGTGGGGAGGGTTTGCCATTGAACCCACCATGGAGCGATGACTGCATGACATTGTATTGCCGCGCAAAACTCTACATTAATAAAAAATATGACTATGTACAATATCTGACATGCATACGAAAAAATATGGTGAGATTATGTAAGGAGAGCATGCAGAAATTTAGAGTGATGGTAACAACCAGTGGATGGATCCAAAAATAATCATAGCAGGCTGATGATTGCTTTAAATTAATAAAAAGACAGATGATGATTGCTTTACTATTTGTTTCCCACCCAAGATGAACAACATAAGCATACCCTAGGTGAACCAGATATTAGACAGACATACTATTCATTGCCGCCTCGATATGTGCCCCACAACTAATTTAGAACTCAAGTTTGAACATTAATTTGGACCTGACTTGGGAGTCCAAGAGATGAACAGGACGATAAAGTAGCAGGTAAGTTTTAAGCAATGCATAACATAAGCAGAAACAAAATAGTGCGACCTCTCTTGTGGACCTGTGTACTCCTTAGGTTCATCTGCTGAGTCGATGATGGTGATGCCGTTGCGGTGGGTGCCGGTGGCAGGGAAGGAGATCTGTGGCGGCGAAAGACAGTCAGGAGTCGTGATGTCTGGTTTGTTGGATGCTTCAGTCGATGGAGCAGCTCAGGTGAGGTGGACGACGTCGTGGCAGGAGCAGGACAAACCACACAAAGTTCCCTTTGACACGTACCTGTAACTGAAGTAATTTTATAAGGGCTCATTTGGCTTGCATGATTCTCAAAACACAGGGATAGGAAAAACACCGGAATAGGATAGGAAAATGCACATGGTAAACAGAGCATTTGTAAACACAGGATTTCTGTCAACTTGGGTGTTTGGTTTACAGGAATTGGAAGAGCAGAGGAATGCAAAGAAACATGGCCAAAATAAAGTGAAACCATATGAAAGCGTGTACAGTTAGAATATTATTCTGGCACTAATGCACTTGGTCTTGTTTTCATGCATAGGATTTTGAAAAGTAGGTCCAGGTGGATGTTTTGCTTCATTCCTTTCAACAAAATGCATGAATAATTGAATAGTAGAGTGCCATTGGAAAATTCCATATTGCTATGTTTTTCCGTTGAACCAAAATAGCCCTAATAGATCGACGGGAATGTATAGTAATAAGTGATGCAACAAGTGTACAACCTCTTTGCCGTAGCCGTGTCGACCTCAGCATCATTGGGTTAGTCGCTGAAGCAGTTGAGGCAGAGGTGGCTGTCGGAGGTGTGGAGGAAGATCTGAGGAATCTATAGACGGCGTCCAGGGCACTACTCTATTGTGATGGATCGTTCTATCGTTGGAGCAGCTCCGGTGAGCTGTAAGACGTCAAGGCTGAAGCAGCACAAGACAGACATCGTCAATCTCAAGTGGGATTCTAATAGCATCTCCAATAGATGATGTAAAATGGATGTAAAATTAACATCACCAAAAACCTCCTGACTACAACAGATAAATTAAAACGGTTGACTCTGAACTTAACTGTCGAAACTGAAATTTACTGTGGAATCTGAATGCTACTGTCGAAACTGAACGCGGTGGTAGCTGAGAGGCACTTGACGTGTAGTTTAGGGAGGGCTTGTAGTTCATCTTCAACCTGCACCCTCCTGAGCCGCTAGCCACCATCGGCCGAACCGCCGGCCCTAGCGCCGCCTCGCCGCCCCGAAACAACTTGCCACCGCCGCCCCGGCCAGCCCTCTAGTACCCCGCCCCCCACCCTGAACCCTAAGATAGATAGTGGGGTACCTCTCCGGCGAGCCCCCGTCCCCGCTGCGGGTGGTTCTTCCTGAACTCTGGCAAGCCCCCCC
>NC_041381.1:252012291-252030389 GCF_002162155.2 Triticum dicoccoides
CCTGAAAATCGACTGAACCAAAAGTTGATTCAGTCGACTGAAGTGTGGCTTAATCGAAGCAGAGCAGCGGCACGAGCGAGGGGGAGAGCAGCAGCAGCAGCTGGGCAAGCGAGCGATCGAGCGAGAGCTGGAGCAGCTGCAGTAGCGCGAGCGAGTGAGCGAGATCCGGAGCAACAGCAGCAGATCCGGCTGGTATGGACGCCGCCGCCGAAGGGGCCTCACACTGGGGGAGAGCCACCATGGAGATGTCGCCCGCGGCGCCAGCTTCAAGGTAGCCGCTCCATGGGGGTGCGGGATGGAGCACCGTCGACGCCGGGAGGTACAGTTAAGGAGAAGGTGCAATGCGATGAGTGTACAACCTCTTTGGTGGCGCCGAGTAGGCCTCGGCTTCGTCCGAGGAGTCGGTGAGGATGCTGCGGTTCCGGTGGAGCAGGTTAAGGCGGCGCTGTGGGGATGGAGCAGCCGCGATAGACGAGGCGATCATCGGAGCAGCTCCTTCAAGGTGGAGGACGGGGCGGCTGAACCGGCGGGATGGCGAGATGGATGATGGATCCTCATTCGGGGAGGTGGACGAGGGACGTCGAGCTGTTGTGGTGGACGACGTCGTCGGGGAAGAGGCTCCGGCTGGGCAGCAGTGACATGGCGGACGGAGGAGGGTGGAGTTTCGCGGCTGGAGTGGAGAGGTTATGGCGGCCTGGGATTTCGAATGGCGAAACAGGGGCGATGGGAGGGGGTGAAGCATGACTTAGGGACGCGCTTGTCCAAAATGTAGGGTGTGTTACTAAAGTACCCCCCACCGATTTGAACTAGCGGCCCTTTCGGCTCAGGGTTAGAAGGGGGAATTCGCATGTCGGGATTTGGTAGCTGGAAGGGAGTTTTCGCGCGCGTTGTAATTTTGGGATAACAAGGCGCGGGTTGTGAAGGCGCCAGTTTAGGGAGCACGATATCTGAATTTTTGGGATCTAACAAGACGCGGGTTGAATTTTAGGGACAAGCCTAACGTGTAGTAATATTGTACTTGTATGTACCAAATCAATTCGCACTTCCCCCAACCAAAAATAAAACAAATAAAATAAAACTATTCACACCACACAAAGAGAGAGTCTTGCCCCGTTTTACTATACAAATGCTATTCAAAGCTACTCCCTCCTTCCATCTATATAGGGCCTAATGCGTTTTTCGATGCTAACTTTGACCAAATATTAGAGCAATGATATATGACATGCAACTTATGCAAAGCACACCGTTAAATTCGTCTGTGAAAGGTTCTTTCAATGATATAATTTTCACATTGTGCATGTCATGTACTATTAATCTTGTCAATAGTCAAAGGCGGTCTTAAACATCTCATTACGCCCTATATAGATGGAAGGAGGGAGTATGAATCCATGTTATGTCCGATTAAATTTTTTCGCTTGCTGTATAATGCATGTAACCTACTCATACCAACATTTTAGTGCATTCCAAATGTCTATACTACCGCTGCAATTCGAACTAAATTTGAATTCGTTTCTCTATTTCAATAAGAATCTACAATCATGATTGTTGCCAACTTCAACCATCATTCGTGTATTACCTTAATAACACACCACATGATTACTATAGAGATAGATATGAACTATGTGTACTACATGAACTCGAATTCTATTTTTTGAATACACTTGATGTTGATTCCAAATAATAGTACATTTGATGTACTAACTATATATTCATAATCTAAACCATGTTCCATACGTACACTGTGTTTATCACACAAAGTATAGTGCCCCGCCCCCTACATTATGACAAGTATTTAGACCTGAGTTGCAAAAGCGACACATTAGCCCAAATTATAATCAATGTTCTACATTAGGATATCTTCTTCAAGTATCCGTATCCACTTTTTTATAGTGAATTATGATCTTTGTTCGTGTTTTACACCTTCACGATCCTCTTCTATTTGTAGCTAGCTAGTGCTAACTTTCTATCGTGCATGCACACGCCCGCCCCCCTCACACACCCTTAGCGTCCCCTCCGTCGCGCACGTTCATTATTTCTCTTTAGGTCGTCCACCAACGGTGTGTGTAGGCCCCCGACTCCTTCTTTCTGGCACACACCGGTCGATACACCTCTCTATCCAAGTGTGCCTACAACAAACACATATATACTTCCCCTCCTCTCTTCTCACCGTCCATGCCCCCATATGTCCAATACGATTCCATGCAGGTGCACACTCCCGCCCCTCTTTTCATTTATCACATGCTCGCACACTCCTCCCCCCTCGACATGGTAGGCCTCTCACACCACCTCCTAGCCACACGCTATCCCCCTGTCTGCCTCTCCAGACCTTATTTGCTTCTAGCACATGCAGGCGTGTATATGAACTGATCTCCCTACATATAGCCAGGTCGACTATAATTCGTTTTCACCAAGCACCAATACACTTACCTCGCTAGTTATGTCTCTCCTTTTCTCGAACACACGACGGTTGATCTTCCTATGTAGTTACGCATGCTTACCACAACCATATCTTCTCCCCTCATCATCCTTGAATACCTCCCGACCCGTCTCTCCCACACATGCATAGACAGACAGACACCCCCCGCCCTCTCTATTGATATTGCACTGATACCCTCCGTTTTTCTAGCAGGCCTCTCCCACCATTTGTGAGACGCCACTCCACCACCAACCCTCCGATGCTCTACCTTTATCTTTTTCCCAACCTTATTCTTCTGCTACACATATCCATGGATGTCGATCGATCTCCCTCAATACATAGCTAGGTATCTCTCCTGCCCCACACATATACTAGTCGACCGGTCTTTACCCCCCCCCCACACACCGATAGTCGAATGTTGTAGGTAGGTATCCATGCCACGGAGAAGAACTGCACCTCTGCCCTCTCAAATTCTAGTAGGCCAGCCGCCCTTTATCTTTGACGTGGGCAAACACAAATTCGATGGCACTCTTTATCGATCGCGTAGCCACACACTTCATCCCTGTTTTCAATTCTATCGATATCTCACATCCATGACTCCGTTTCACACACATTGCATATGTTACATTTTTCTGATTGAGATATCATCAACACATTGCCTCTGTTTCGCACAAACCATCTCTCTCACACCCACCCACGTACGTACCTGCAGCTAAAGAAGAAGTGCACATAGGACGCACGTACTCACGTCTCGTTCCCGACCACTCCCGCACAGGTACACGGTGGAGTTCGTTTCTGTACGAAAAGGCAGCCCACGTGATAATTTGACGCGTGTAGCGGATGTTTACTCGAAGGAGGGTCGGGTACAACGCCTAGAATATAAAACGAGTGCCGTGGGTAAAATGGAAAAATGGGTTTGTCTCTCGTCACACCATCTCACACAAGGCCGTCGTGGCCTCTCTCTCTTAGTGTTGGTCAGTGATCCAGCCGCATCCCGTCCGCGGAAAGGGAGGATGTGCATCGTCTCTCCGTTCGACGGTGTTGAGGCAGCTCTTACCGATCTGTGGTACACGCCGTTCTCTCTGACCAAGCTCCGGCGCGGTAGGGCCTTCGCCACTTGCTCGCCGTCGCAGTATGGGCAGATCCCGGCCGCCGGCGCCCTCCTAGTAACATCCCGACGACCCTCAGGTACAGCTTCCTCCGACCTTGCTCCACTTCCCATCTTCCCACGTTGCTGCATGTGGATATTCTTTAGTTGTTTGCTTAAATCGTATCTTGGCCGGCGTACTTTCCATCCTGCAATCTCGTCCTCAAACCATTTTTGATAAACCACCATGTGCTATCTTTCCCTTTTTACATGGAACATGCTTCTTTTTTGTCGGTCATATAGAACACCAACACATAGAAAAAGGGCTGAAGAAACCAGTCCATGACTTAACATAAGTAAAATGCTACCTCCAATTCCCTGTATGTTCGATAGAGCCTAATATTCCCCCAGAGTACGCCGCTTACCCCCCGAACCGTACAAGATAGTTACCACCTATCATACGACTTTCTAACTCCACTTCTTTTTCTGGTCGTTCCGCTCTGTCGGATCGATGGTGTCGGCGTATGTGTCTTCAACTCGTGTTATTGGGCAGTAATTGTTTCCTTTCGACCTCCTTTTGCAAACAGGGCTATGCATTTTCACATCGTTGCTATTGCGACCTTTTGGTGAACTGCACAAATCACTTTTTTGAAGAGTGTTTTGTGCAGTTTCGCCAAAATGTCACACGGGCAATGTTTTTACATTTCTGTGGGACTACGGAAAGGGAGATTGGTTTTGCTATCCTCCTCATCCAACTCCGTGCCTAATCTTCTCCAACAAGAAGTTAGTCCTAAAGAGAGACCGTAGAGGTGATCGGCTTCTATTTATGTGTGTTATATTTCATCATCTAGTTCCACTATTATTGTAATCACACTGACTGGATATCTTTGCAAACAGGGATGGTCCGCTCGATTTTAGTGGAGCTGCAAAAAATGATCGGATTGTGGTGTCCTTCATAAACCTCTTTTTTGGCTACAGAGCTGGGTGAAAGTAGCTGCCAAGCAATGAACATTGTGCCAAGGAAATGGAGCCATGCCTACGGACAACATCGATCAATTATATTTTTTTCTTTATTTGTACACCTTCTCACAACTTTGTCTTCAGTTGTGATGTGAATATTGGCGCTGATCTGCGAACCATTGAGATGCATTAGCCATGGTAGTTTCATTTGTATTTGATGGAATGTTGTAACGAGATAATCTCGAGGCAAGACACATGAATCCTAAGTTGAAACCTTTTTTTCCTGCGGGAACCAAAGTTGAAACCTTCATAGCATCACAGTACAATTTCATCAAAATTATGCGTACATATAGACAAATCCTGAAGGATTGATAGCAATGCCAGAAACAATTCAACTCTGTTTTGCCGGACATGTTGGACATTCTTCATCCGGCTCCACCTGCCATGCAGCAATATTGAGTGCACAACACAACTTTAGGGAAAGATTCACCCCGGTCGTTGCGCCACAGTAGTAATGACTAGTGAGCAGTCAAATCACAGAGCCCCACCTTCGCCACAGTAAGTTGCTCGGACGAAGCAACCATCATTTATCTGTTCCTTGAATCCGCTGGTACTCCCATATTCCCATAGTAATAAGTTGCTCGGGCGAATCAACCATCACTATATCGCTCACGTGTATGACCACAGGAGCTATCCATTCAGATTGCATGTTAAAAAAAATAAAGGTCGATAACTAATGCGGCAAACTTTCAAAAAAAAAACTAATGCGGCACCTCGGGCCAACGCGGCCAAATCGCATTTTGCATGAGAAATTACAAACCATGTTTCATTGACATGTGGTCCTGTTCCAACATATCAGTGAGACGACGGCGAGTAGTAGGAGTATTTCTGAACCGACGTGTAGGTCGAGGCGCCTCTTCGTGAACCGTGGCAAACTGGCAACCGTCCACCGACTCTTCGCCTTTTGCTCTTGATTTGGAACTGCTGTCGCACGCTCCTTCAGCCCTTCACCCTTTCTTCTGCCATTGTTTGATCGTCTTCTCCATGGAGGGAATAGGATGGAAACAACCCCGTTATTCTTGCCCCGATCTGAAAGATGACGTGGTGGAGGAACTCATTGATCGGTGCGACGTCATCACCTCGGCTAGCATGGCAGGTTCGTTCAAGCCCATTCTCGACTCAACTAATAACATCATTACAAGGAACCCAAGAGTCAAGGAGCGGTTTGATCTCCCCTATCTTCTTTGCCGTGCCCCTGATGACTACTGGCGCGGGGACGACGGAGGCCTCGCCTTGTGCAAGTTGATGCCGCTTGATAATGATACGTATGATGTTAAGATGCCATCGCTTGATGGCAAGGCTTGGGCAGGCGCAAATGGAAATTGGGTTGTTTACATTGGGTCCAACTGCGAGTGGGAACTTGTGAATGTGTACACACATGACCGGGTTCCACTTCCAAAAATCTCAGCAGACTGCCCAGAGGTTGAGCACACCGGTATTGTACGCACGTTCAAATACAATCATGGTGACTGTCTTCTACGGAAGATAGCAATTTGTCGAGTTCCCAACCGCTCTTGGAATTACAACAAGTATGAAGTTGTTGCTATCTTCGACAAGCTTGTTGCCGTCCTTGGTGGTTTGACTCGATGGATATTGCTCAAAATTAGTTTTTGTACACGGATGAGTACTGTGATGCAATTCAATACGAGGGTCTTGTGTTTGCTTCCACCGCTCATGGCACTGTTTTTGCATGGGATCCTCGTAGTTTCGGTACGTTTGTCCTCCACCATAATTATAATTGTTTCATCCACATGCATGCAGGTTAGCAAGTTTCCCTTTACTAATTAACCTTCTTCTTGTGTTTCCAAGGTCCTGTGAACATTCCACCACCTATACTTGAAATTTTTATAACCAAGCGGGAGATGGCGATGGTGATGATCACGAGCATGAGGACGAGTTAAACGTATATCCTCAGTGGCGCCTGGCAAATAATTCTGATGGATCACCTCTTCTTGTGTGTATACAGCCCACTAATGATGTTACTACTGAGGGAGCACGTGTTGTCTCCCATGGTCGCACTCTCCGGACCTATTCCAACACCCGTTGCATGGTATTCGGGATGGATACTAGTGTGCTAGCGCCAACAACTTCTCCCTGGTACAGAATTGATAGTCTTGGAGAAAACTCGCTCTTCCTTGGACAAAACTATTCGATGATGGTGAAAGGCGATCCAACTGCTGTTGACACAACGTTACTAGTACCATTTATGAGAAGCAACTGTGTCTATACCTTGGACATTAGGGTGGTTCCCTACCCTGGTACTGATATAGTAGGCCACTTCAGCCTGGATGATCAGTTCTGCGTTGGTCTTGAGATTGACAATAGATGGCCCGTCCCAGAGAATCACTTGTGGTTCAAAGCAAGCATTTTCAACGCCGAGGAATGGTTGAGTTGAAGTTCATTTCATTGCTTGTTATTTGTTGTGTGGTGAAAACTTTAGTATTTATAATGTATCCTCGTTGTCGATGTGGGTTGATGACCTGTTGTATGTAATAAAATGATATGCCTGTGATAAACTTACTAAATTTATGAATGGCTTTCGAGTTGCTTCTGTGAGTGAGTGGTGCGACGAGGCAAAAAAATATTTTCCGAATACATAATTGTATGTGCATTGCAACAGGTTATCGGATGAGACCAATCAACAATAGTAGTACACTATTTTTACTAGCTTCACATGCTTCGTGTGTCGTGCGGGTGTTTTTACTGTAGCCATATTGTACGTAACCAGCACCTCAAATCCTCGATACTAGTACTATATAGTAAGTAGTAGGAGTAGTAGGGTGGCATGGGCCGGAACAAGCATTCATGTCCAGGAGTATGGCACACGCCACCAGCATGACTTCCATCTGACACCATATTTCATGGAGTCCGTGCTAGAGCAAGCTCTTCAACCTCATCGTTTCTCTAACTCAGCCATCGCGCGGAGGGCAAGGTGGGGGTTTGCCAATAGTCGGTTTCCTCAACTACGGTCCCACTTGTAAGGACAACTCCAACGCTCTATCAATATATGGATGTACTCTTCTTCCTGATACAAAAACTTGCATCCATTCTACTCCCTCCGTTGCACAATACATGCCTTCTATTTGTCAAAATATATATGTATCTAGACATGTTTTAGTATATAGGTACATCCATTTTTGGACAAATGGAAGTCAAGTATGTTGGAACGGAGGGAGTACACAATAAAAATTTTAAGTTAGCACAACTAGTCTAATCTGAGAGCACAACCGAAGATTTGGTCGGATTCTTCCTCCTTTTGCCGACACATGGGACATCCAGCATCTAGGTCGTGTCATGAAAGAAAATAGAGTGGTAGTTGAAGCCACGAGATGTGCATCTTGTGTTAAACTGTAAATAGAATCTTACTACTCGAGTAACTCCAAAAGCGGCCACCGAAGAACTTTCTTGGATTTGTTTTTCATCACCAGCATGTCGAGGAGAAAGATGTGCATGTTCAGTGGGTCCGCTTGCGTTTTCACTAACATGTGAGGCCGCATGTGAGCAAACATACGATGGGCTCCGTGCGTCCGCTGGCTGGCTGAGAAGAGAGATAGAGCAGGGCTAAGCACGGACTGCAGGAAATTTGTTCTATGTAACCAGCACCTTGATATTCATGTGTGGTTGTTTCTAGAATAAAAAAAGGAGGTAACCCTACTTATGTTACACCCACTACGCCTAGCCTAAGGTTAGTAGGTGACCTTGCGCTTGGCTCTTCACCTCTTCTGGAAGTCGATGGTTCTACAGTAGTGCTTCTGGCAATCTGACACCAAATGAACTGTTGCACGTCCACCGCTTGTAAGCAAAAGTTTCTCCTCATGTTGCGAGCCACCGCGCACGCGTTGGCAAGGGAGAAGGCATAATCAAGCTTCTCGTCGTTCTGCGAGTTGATGGGACACATCAAAGTTATTTACTAGTAGTACATACTCTCTCCAAAAAAGGGCTGACCATGTCATTGCTACCATCCCGTGCTCCGTCGTTGAGTACGTGCACTATTCACGTGCCATCGAGGAGAAAAAATATTGCGTAGGTGCCATCGAAGTGCACGACTCACTTACGAAAAAGGGTTCCCCCCCGCCCCCCCCCCCCCGCACGACTCACTTACGCACTGCTTATCAGATTATCTCCATTTTCTTGCATGACACGTGCACCTTGATGCTAGATGTCTCGCGTGTTGGGAAAAGGATGAACAAAGCTCACGTAAAAGAAAAGAGTTGAAGAGCATAGATTCCCGACGACCTAGGAGGAGCAAGGAACCTCGTGGTGGAGCGTCTGCAAAGAACCTTGTGCGTTTTCCCCTGTTTTTTTGCCGTCTGCCCACCTATAAACAAATAAAAGAACATGAACTTTTCACTAACCACTAGAAATGGTACATAAGGATGCTAAGTTGAAGATGTTTTATACTCCCTCCTTTCCCAAATATAAGTCTTTTTAGAAATTTCAATAAGGGACTACATACGAAACAAAATGAGTGAATCTATACTCTAAAATATGTCTACATACAGCCGTATGTTGTAGTCTATTTGAAATGGCTAGAAAGACTTATATGTAGGAATGGAGGGAGCAGTTTATATTGAATTATTGATAACCACGCAACAAGCCACGCATGTACAAGACGCCTGCAGCCACGCATGTACACAAGCCAACGCACTAACTCCATCCGATCCAACTCATGCACAGACGCGCACAACATGGAGCACACAACGCACGTGCACAAGATGTGCATGCACACACGCTCGGCCGCAGAATGCACGTGAATAACACATGCATGCACACACACTCGGCTGCATGGAGGCGTGCGCCATCCACGGTGATGTCCGGTTCGTCGTGCTACGGCGAAGCTCGCACGCAACGGCGCATACGTATCTCTTGCAGCACCTCTTTGCCGTCGTGGCTCAACTACTAGTCGGAGACGAAGACGACCGCAGCCTTGGCCTTAGAGCTAACACCGATGAAAAAACACGCACGCTGCACGCACACGAGCACAAACGGAGTGCCCACGACGTGGTGGTGGTGCGTTCCGAGTCGCCTCTACTCCTTCTACACATGTTGTCTATCAAGGCGGCTGCATGCTAATGATGATGTGGGTGAGATCTTCTAGGACTCAGATGATGACGAGGAAAATTATGAGACACAAGGTGACGTACACCATCAAGGTCAACGGTCAAGGGGGTGCTAGTAAGTGCTTAGATGTGCTTAGAGAAAGTACAATAGAGCTGAGTCAGCGGGTTATAAGGAATAAACTAGTATATTTCTACTTAGTTGGAGGAAAGAGAAGAGGAAAGAGATGGTAAGCGGGCTCTTCGTGAAGAGCCAGCTCTAGCACGTGCTCCTGGGCACTTTGTGAGAATGAAAGGTGGGCCACAGAATAAAAAAGTAGTAGTACACTCTTTTGATCTACTATTGTACATGTTGACTATAAGATGGGCTGTAGATGACATGGCACTGGCTTATACTACTACTAATGTTGTTTAGATGAGGTGCTAAGTGCATTAAATGGCTTAGTAACTCAAGTCTTTAATGCATTGGTGCTTAGTTTATTTGTGCCACATCATATTTTATGCCTACGTGGCAGGCTTAGCAGCTGGCTACTTCTGGGCCCTCCTGACCAAGGGCGTCGTCACCAACCAGGCACTCACCTCCAGGCTCCGGCAACACCACGCCCGTGCTTGTTGCGCAGAACGCCAACAATATCTACTTGTTCGTCGGTGCCGGACAGATACACACCAACACACCAACTGCAGGGTCGTACATACACTGATCAGTGCTTGTTACAGCTTCCCTTTTTTATTTAAACTACACGGTCACTCTTAACCTGTCTCATTTCGGCTGGCTTTGCAAGAGGTAAACCGAATGCAACGGAATTACTATACATCAGCTGGTAAAACGAGTGCGCATGAGATGTCCGGTGAGCTCAAATCTTTTTTTTGAGGGAATCTGGTGAGCTCAAATCTGTTACGTGATACTGAAATAGTAGATTTGGTTTCACTAGTCATGTAGTCAAAAGACAAAACATATTTTAGTCTATAATATATCAGGGGTAGAATGGTCTTTTCATGTTAGACTTAACACTGTTATGTGCCAAAATTGACGGAAGTGTCATGAAGGGAACAAAATAAAATTTGTGTGTCAAAAAGGGGAAATGATATTTTTTTAGGGCCAAAAAAGGAAGCAAAATTTAAGAAAGGGCCAAATAAGGAATTCTCTCCATGATATTTCCCCGTCCGGACCGATCCCAAGTTGGCTTCTCACCTTCTTAGCCCAACAAAAACCCCTCCCCCCTCCCACGCGCGCTTCCCGCTCGGCGCCAGCTGAGCCCGCCGCTCCACATTGATGGCAAGTCAGGGTGACGCGACCTCTCACTGCTTCCGCCGTTGAAGCGGCGCGCCGACCAAGGGCACCGCCCGCTGCACGCCCGACATTTCAGACTACACAGTGGATAGTAACTTTAGGGCAAGTACTACAATTAGATGACATAAGCGGGCTATAAGGATTTAAATATAGTATTTGTGCTTAGTTGAAGGAGAGAGAAGAGGAGAGAGAAGAGAAACGGATTGTAAGCGTGTAGCCGGTTGTACTCCAACATACTTTGTGAGACAAAAGGTGGGGCCATTATTAATGATATTGTATTTATACTAAAGGGACTAACGGACGCTTTAATTACTCCGGGTTTTTTGACACAAACCTTGGTGGGGCTACTATTGACTTTTTTTGAGCTATTATTGACTTGGACGTGGGGTTTGGGGGTCAAAGGCCTACTATTATACTCGCACGACTGACCTGACATGCTCTACCCTAGCCGCCGTTGTATCATATGGTTTCGCACCTTTCCAGATCTTAGCGCCGCCACGCAATTCTTCTCCAGCCCTCCTTCCGGCGTGCACCGCGAGAAGGGACATCAGTCCTCCGAACCCCGCCTTTCGTGATTCCGTACGGGAGAGGGGCGCTCAGGTTTTTGGGAGCACACTCCTGTGACTGCTGCCAGCGACGACTTCCTCAACGACAGCCTTCTTCCCCGACCTCGGTAACCTCTTCATCAACGACATGAGTGACAACATCAACCATATCGGTTCTGCTCCCGCTGTACAGTATGTGATTTTGTCCTCCTGGTTTAGTCCGCATAATTACTTTGATGTTTGCAATTGTTGTCATGATCTATTTATTGCTGAGTCGAATTAAATCTCATACTAAATTGCTCATATATTCAACAATCCAATCCAAAAACCTGATTACAGGCAATTTACTCCGAGTGGTTTTGTTGCGCTTTTGAAGCCACCTACTTTTAAGGGGGTGCAATATAAAAGGTGGCGCACAAGCGCAGTATATTGGTTTCAGATCATGTACTGCTATGACGCCACTAAGGGTAAGCCTGAGGGCGATCTTAATCCTACACAGCAGGAAGCTTTTCAGAACATGGATACCCTCTTCAAAGCCGCCCTGCTGAGTGTTCTTGATGATTCCATTGTGGATTCATATATGTCGTTTGACAGCGGCAAATACATGTGGGCTGCGCTCGAGGCCACGTTTGGGCCCTCGTGCGCTGGCAACAAGTTGTACGTCATGGAGCAATTATGTGACTACAAGATGACTGATGAGCGCTCTGTTGTTCAGCAGACTCATGAGATACAGTCACTCTCTAAGGAACTTGAGTACTTTAAGTGTGTGTTACCGGACAAATTTGTTGCTAGGACCATCATTGCCAAGCTTCCACCTTCGGGGAACGATTTTTCTACTTCTCTGAAAAAGAAGAGACATGAGTTTTCTGTTTTGTATCTTATTAGCACTCTTGATTTTGAGGAGAAGGCGAGAGCAAAAGACACACGTGCTCGGGTTGCTGAGGGAGCTTCTAGTGCCCACATGGTACACGAGAAGAACTTCCAGCCCAACCAGCCCCAAAACAACAAGAACAAATCTCAGGGGAAAGGCAAGTTTGATGCAAAGAACAAGCCGTCACATTCTACCAGCTTCAAGAAGAATTCTCATAACGGGAAGGGATACAAACCTCAATTTTGGTAGCACCACACAAAATTTATATGGCTGCATCTACCTGCTGTGAGCTAACCTCATGGTGCTCCAGGTATTCCTACATTCATAACTAGGTACAATGACCACCGCAAGATGAAATTAGCTTATTCGTACGTTGACTTGCTGAATGCAGTGTGGAACGATCCTGTCATGTGTGGAGGAGCAAACAAGCTGTGCAGCCGAAGGCGAAAATCAACCAAGGACTTATGAAATTATATGTAATCTTCCTCAGGCGGGTCAGTATCCTCTTCGTCCAGATGATCATGTTTTGTCATGCTGACCTATTGATATGTGCTACTGTTTTGCAACACCGTTTAAGTATAGCTACTGTTTTCCTATCTTTTCAGATTCAGGACAATGAATATGATATCAGGGGAACTGCACAATATGGACCCATGTTGAGTCATCTCTATTGTCTCATCTGTTTGCTGCAAATGTGTCAGCATCAATTGCAAGATGAGGCAGCTAGCTAGCTGTGGAGTTGCCAACATGCTCAAAGTGCTCGCAACATTGAGAAGAAACAAGCATGCCCAGGAAATTAATGCGTGCGCAGGGAGGCCCTTTGCTTAGAGAAGCATCGACCAATTTTCTTTATTTCCACACCTTCTCACAGCTTTGTATATTGGTTATAGTATGGTGAATCATTGAGATGCATAGACATGCTGAACTTTTGTTCTTCTGAATGTTAGTTTAATTTGAGTGTCTGCATCCAGTACCGCATCCTCTAATTTCATGGATGCACACAGAGAAAATAAATCTCCTTAATTTACTCCATAACCACCCTATTAAATAGGCCTAGTAACAAACCAGGCGCATGCAGTGGCCGGCGGGCACATGCATCCTGCATGCATGGCCAGTCAGCCAAGCCCATGCGCCAGCTCCAATGCAGCAACGCAAAAGAAGAGAGCGGTTCTTGGGAAAAAGCGAGTAGTTAGTGCAGCGGGCCCTATAAACACGAACAGCTCGCTGTCCCGCTTCCGTCTCCCCACCCAATTCCCCCCGCTCCCCAATCTTCCTCACTCGTCCAGAAAACCCCGCTCACCTTCTTCCTCACTCGTATAGAAAATGCCTGCTCCTCTTCTTCCACTCCTACAGAAATCCCCAGCCCTCCTTCTTCCCCACTCGCACTGCCACTAGGCTCGTCTCTGGCTACTCTGCTCAAACCCGTGAGCTCGGCACGACGCCCACAAGGAAAATGGAGTCGGCTGGCCCCGGCGCCAACAAGATGAGGCTCCCGCCAGCGGCGACGCCGACTGTAGATCCCGCACCCGGTAGCGCGGGGAGAAGCGGCGAGTCCCCCCCACCCGGATCTGAGGAACCGGTAGAATCTCCGGTGGACCGCATCAGCGATCTCCCGGGCGTCATCCTTGAGGAGATCATCTCGCTTCTCCCCACCAAGGATTGCTGTCGCACACATGTCCTCTCAACTCGGTGGCGCCCTCTATGGCGCACGGCACCCCTCAATCTCCACTGTCGTCAGATACCTGTCCTTCCTGAATTTGATCTCATCAGAGCCATCGCCTCTTCTCACCAGCAGGGCCGCGTTCAATGCCTCTGCATCTCGACAAGCTACCTGATGTCCATACCCGGCAAGGTGGATGCTTGGCTGACATCCCCTGAATTCGGAAAACTCTAGCAGTTTGAGTTCTACCATTACCACGAAAGTTTCATACCACAAACATACCAAGAATTCGTGCCCACACCACCGTTGTCCATCTCAAAGTTTTCCTCCTCTCTCCACACCGCCACCTTCTCCCGGTGCCATCTACCAGACGATCTGGTACAAATGCTTCAACTCCCACTACTAAAAAAACTTTCGCTTGTGGTGGTTTATCTATCAGAGGCCTCACTTCACAGCATCATCTACTCCAGTTGCCCTGCCCTGGAGCGCTTGCTGATTGTTTTCGGAATAGAAATTGGTATCAGTTGTCTCCAAATAAAGTCGCCTCACCATAAAAGCATTGGAATTTGTTTTAAAGGACAACAGCTCATCATCGAAGATGACCCTTCACTTGAAAGGTTGCTCCTTCATAATTGTTACTAGTGAGTGCCCGTGCGTTGCCACGGTCTCTTGAAATAGTTTACCAGAGTTACATGTTAAAATCCACACATACAAACAATATAACACAAATTGAAGTCCATTATTGCAATGTAACAAGCTGAGTGATGTTACAACTTAACATCTATTACAAAAATATTAATATCTAGATGATGCGCTTAAGAAATTCTTTCACAATATTAGGAAAGTTTCCTCTAGCTTCATTCCCGCGATGTTTTAGCAAGTATAATAAAAAATGCTTCCTCAATTCATACCCATCCTGCAGAAAAAATAAATGTAGTTAGTATGAAAAAATCACGGAGAAGGTCTTAAAACATGTAACCCACAATACTCACCGCGCAAATCGGCTTGACAAATTCTTTACCGTTCCACCAGAGCATAAAATGAAAAACAAAATAGCCAGACACATTCCTGGAAAACTTTCAATTAATATTATAAATAATATAATGATAACAAAAGTAAATATTCTTATTATGAATTCATTACCCGTCTATACTCGTTGGAACACCGACCGGAAATAAATGATGCCATTTATATATACCAGAATTCCACCCAGGCAGCTTTATTTCGAGTGCTTCTTTGAAATCCCTTGAAAAACTTTTTAATTTCAGTGAATGCCTCAAGTTTTTATCCTCTGACGATTGTGATGATTGAATAGGATCCATAATATGTAGACGACGTGCCTCTTTGTCGATGATGTACAAGATGTATCGGCCGATGGATGCATAGGGAAGATAAATCTACAAGTGGAGCTATTAGTAACAAAAACAAACCATGATAACAATGGTCAAAATATTTTATTTACCTTATTGCAAGATGAGATGTCGGTCTCCATCCCAGGCCAGCTATCAAATAGTGTTGCCAACGTCTGGATAGTTTCCTTCTCAGAAAACTTCTGACCTCGTGTTGACTCTAGCAGCATGGACTAAGTAGAAGAAAAAAATATTGTTTCAACATGTTGATACTTATGGCACCTAAAATGAAGAGTTACGGTAACTTACACAAAATCGTAGATCCATGTAGTGTATAGGAGGGTCTGTGAACAATACTCCCTTGTCACATGCCAGCATAAGCACGGCGGTGTTGAAGCAATCATTGTCCATGGGCTACTCCATGTTAAGTATGCACTAAAGTTTCTTAAGACTTAAGCTCATTGGATCGGGTGTGGAGCTCCGGACCCACACCTTCCTGTAATTTGGATGGTAAGAAGAACAATAATATACATCCGCACATTAAATATTGATACGTGATACTTACTCCAAACATCCAGCATCATTGATCGACATGATGTAGTTGCAGAGGCCGGCAAGTATTTCACGTTGGTCCGTGGGAATGATAGTGGTTGGGGCGGGACATTTCTCTTCGACCACGTCAGATGGATTATCCAGGATCTCAAGATCAGAATTAGCTAAAGTTTCTTCCTTAAGAGGTTGATGGTACATGGGACATCCTTTTAACTTATTAAGCTCTGAATCGAGCAAAATAATTGCTAATTTTTGTCGAAAATGTTTCATATCCTCTTACAAAAAAAAATTGAAAACAATTTATAAGATATTTTGAGAAAACATTATGAGATAATGTATAAAACTGAAATACCTGCGTAAACTGGTCTGACAGTCCATGTGGTGTCCAGCATTCCATATAATTTAGCATAAACAATCCACATGATACGCTATAATATTATAAAATAATGCTTTAGAATATCACACAGATGAATCTAAAAAAAACTAGTGAAACAAGTGCTTACCCATCGGTTTGTATTGCCTCCTGAATTTGCTCTACAACTGTCCATTTTGTAACATTGAGATTAGGCCACTTATGACCTTTGATAAACTCCGGACTATGCTCAGCAAGTTTCAGCCATTTCTCGAGCCCTAATAACTATTATGTATATATGAGAAATGTTAAGGATGAAGTCAAACAAAAAAATGCTAAGATGAGAAAAGAACTAGATAGTTACCATAGTAGCAAGGTCATTGCGTTTGACATTCTCACCAAGTGAGTCCAATACTTGGCTCTCTCGTTTTTTGGCGTTGGCAACTGCTAGATACCAATGGTAGCCCGACATGTTAATCGGAATGAATAACTGGTGTAAATAAGATACAAGTCACAGTCACAATTAGATATAGTTATTAATAAATCATTAAACATATGAACTAAATAAAAACAATCCATAATTATATGCATGGATTACGAGACAAAAACTAACCATATCTTGTTGTAGATAACTATTAACATGACGCACGATGTGATGATATTTTGATGGGTGTATGTCTCTTTCCCCGTCTTCTTTTAACTGGCTAGATACAAACATGCTAACAATTTCTACCTTTGCACCCGCCCTGACTTTTAGATGGTCGTGAGAAAGCATGCAATATATGTAAGCATTTATAACCTGTAATCAACATTTACATTATATTTACAATTTATGATATTATATTTTGTTTAAATTATTAATTACAAAGTTTGTGCATTTGGTCTTACACCGTCATGTAAGAACATATCATCTTTCATAAGGCATTCCAAATCGTCGGTTGATAACAAGGCATCTCCAATGTCCACAAACTGGGTATTCTTGGGGGCAGACTTGATTGATTCGATGACTATAATATCTCTAAGGGTACAAACATAGTCTGTCGAATTCATAAAAAAGTGAGCCAACTTAGCAATCAAAATGAGCAAAATTAGTTGAATACAAAAGGCAATATCACAAAAAAAAATGATACTGATATAAAAAAAACCTTGTGGGAGAACATGTAACTTTTCATCCTTTTTTGGTTTGTTATGAGATATAATCTCCTCGACATTTTTATGTTGTGAATTTTCGTCCCCTTTCAGCGACATCGCATCTGAACCATCAATGTATTCTTCCAGTGCATCTCCAAAATCCATATCCATGACTTCTGTATTCTGAAATAACAAAAATATAAAATTAAACTTTCTGTATTATCATCTATAAGATATGTACAAAGGAAGTTTAGCTATACGCACCTCTTCTCGTGGTGTTTCAGCGTGGCTTGTCATTGTTGCATCAGTGCGTATGTCGGATCCCATCAATTTATATCTATGCTAAAATATAATTAATAATTTTTACTACATGCATAATATTATTTAAAATATATAATAAAACTGAATGTGAAACCAACACAAATGTTTTATCTGCTAAAAAAAGCATTTGATTTTATCAGAAAAATAAATTAAAAATCATTTTACTAACACAACATTTTCGGGAAAACAACAAACTATAATGTTTATATATAAGTAAGTAGGGGTCTGAAATTGCTTATTTTATTTTTAATTAATTGTATAGCATAGCGAAAATTGTCAAACAAAAACTAAAACAAACAAACCAACATTAACAAAGTATATTTGTTTTTCGACTTTTTTTAATATTTATTTTTATGAACCATGTTTAATATATATATATATATATATATATATATATATTTACAAATTTGTACATTTTGTTAGGTATGTATAATGTAAATATACAT
>NC_041381.1:252030683-252048194 GCF_002162155.2 Triticum dicoccoides
ATAAAAATAATTTTAAAAAAATGATCGCAGAACTAATAACCACTATACCATGATGAAATATATATGATGAAATATAAATAATATTTCCTACTACAGCATATAAATATATACAATATATAATAAAAGTAAAAGTGAAACTAACACAACTATTTGTATGCAAAAAATAAACCTAATTGGTATTATTAGAAATATATGTTGTTTAAATGAATGTCCTACCATATGAAAATTTGGGAAAAACAACTAAATATAATGTTCTTATATAAGTAAGTAATCATTTGAAAATTATTTAAATTATTTATGTAGGCTGTGGAAATCTGTCCAACAAAAGAAAATAAAACATGCAAACAAACCTTCTTTAACAAAGTATATTTGAGTTTTCTGTTATTTACCCCCTCTTTATTTTTTGTGATGCCCTTGGTTTATTTAATAAGTATAAAACATGTATATTTGTATTAACCATGTATATTATTATACACTTTTATTGATTTTGTGAAGTATGTATAGTTTATATATATATATATGCACAGTTGATTTTTATCCACAGTATTACACAGGCCAAAAAAAGCTGGGCCAGGCCCAGCACAAGTGCATCACAGGCAACGGCCCACCTCCCCACGTGACGGCACACCTCCCCCGCGCGACGGCCCACCTCCCCAGCGCGACGGCACACCTCCCCCACCTCCCGCATAACTCGTGGCCACCTACCCTGCCCTGTTCACCTTATCCCATTCACTCCTCACTCCACTCACTTCAACTACCCCTTTCCCCTCTGCCGCCGCATCGCCGCATCACCAATCGCCATCCACGAGCTGCCGGCCGCGCTCCTCCGCCCGCTCTTACTGCATCAGTCCCTCCCCTCTCCTCTCCACTCAGTCACTAGTCGCACATCTAACCCGCTCACCTCCCCCAGCCGCATCGTCGCAAACGTCGCCGAGCTCGCAACCAACACGACTCCGCCCGCCGACCACCGCACCACTCTCCGGCGACCCATGTGCGACGGATGTTGACGAGCAGGTGGTCAATCAGCTTCTCCAGGTCGTCAACCTCGCCTGTAGATGGCAGACAAATATCATCAGGGAGTAGGATGTTGCCTTGGTCGTCGGCTTCCTCAGTGCCATTACCGACCCTGAGCAAATAATCTGCAAACCATGTGTCATTACCAGCCCTCATGTTGGTAATGAGCCAAAGTTGCCGCATACTCTTCCATAGATGAGAACTTCGGAGGCTTGCATCAATTATCTGGCCCCGTGACCCCCTTCTGACGACCGGAAGCACCTGCCTAAAGTCCCCGCCAAAAACAGCGAGTATGACATTTCACTTTTAGAAACGATAACTCTCAGCGAATGTGTAATGGTTATTCAATGATCACCAGTAATTTCATTCCTTGCAATGCCAATTGGTCCCTTCTTAATTTTCTTAGTAATGCATCTTGGCCAGGCCAGCCCTCCACCTTTCTTGGTGCTCACACTGGTCACCCGGATCCGGCTACGACAAAGTATCCACTATAATCTGAGGTATTTCCTTACATGGTTTTCCCCAATACCAATGCCTATCATAAAAATCTAAAGCTAAAATTCATGTACCTCTCTAATTCAAATGAAATGATCCAAGCTATAGATGTAAACTGCTTTTATTGATGATCCTTAGATGTAAATGCACCAACAAGGCGATAGTGCATGTTCCAAAGCAGGGTTTGAGAACTATATAAACATATTTACCTTAATCAAGAAGAAACACATGAATTTTATAATGTTTTGAGGAAGCATATAAATTTCTTATATAAAAATGGTTCTGTGGATGTATTCTAACCTCACAAACAAGTTAATCAAGATATATGTGATGATCATTGTTGTAACACTTAGTATTACGCTTGCTGTACCATTTCATGCAAATTAGAGTTCCAACACAACAGATAGGCAACAGCTATAGTTGTGTAGCTGTTGTATGGTGCTTTCTCATTGTGACAATATAATGTTTTATGCACCTTCTCATCTGTAGGGTGACACGATAGCTATCCTCTCCGATTCGTGACCTGCAGTCTTGGCAAAGTAAAACGATTTGTGGCTGCCAATTATTTTCCACGCCTATGTGTATGTGATGGCTGTGTGTATGTGATGGCTGTGTGTATGCAATGGATGTAAATTTCTGATCTGTTCTGACCTGCAGTCTTGGCAAAGTAAAACTATTTGTGGCTGCCAAATATTTCCCACGCCTGTGTGTATGTGATGGCTATGTGTATGTGATGGTTGTGTGTATGCGATGGATGTAAATTTCTGATCTGTTCAGTATGTAGATATTTTTGTCTTTGTGTATGAAATACGGTGGCGGATCTATGATACCTGGAGGGCGTGTATCTCGCAACGGATCTTGTACGCCACCGACGCTGGCTCGTGAAAGGGATAGCCGGTGCCACGTCCTGGACCTGTCCAGCGTCAGGTCCTGAAGGGGATCCGCACCGGAGCAATGGAGACCGGCGGCTTTGATCTGCGCCGGATCCTCGAAGCGCTCAGCGCAGGGTCCTGCACAAGACCAGCGCCGGATCGGTTTTGTTGTGTGATGAGCGCGCAGGGATGGCGGAGAAGGACTGATGGGCGGCAGCGAGCGAAGGAGGGCACTGTTGGCGTATGTTCCTCGCAAGAAGAACACGAGACCTAGCTCGAGGGCACGAGACCTGGATCGAGTCCACACAGTGTGCCGTTTTTTTTGCTGGTTAATTTTCGCCGGTCTGTGGTAAGTGGTTTTTTCGTCCATCTCAGTTAATAAGGACGGGAGTTTGTGCGTGTGCGCGACTCCATCACTGGGTTTTATTTGGTTTTCCGCGGCTGAGAGGGAGGTGGGAAGAAGTACCATAGAAGTACCAAAAAAGGCCGGGTGAGGTGGGATGAAAATAAAACCTAGAACGCGACCTACGAACTGAGACATTAGGAGTAGAGATACACCTTCAGAAATAATTGTCGTCTCTGCGCCCAAACTAGAGACCTTGGGTGTAATTCGTGACCCGTTTAATAATCACAAGGAGTTGGTGTTTCGCTCCTCACTTTTTTAGGTACCGTATATTATCATCTACACATTTCTAATCATATGCTACATTTTTTATTTGTGCGCATAAGTTTTATATCATCTTGGAGTACACTTTGGGTACTAATATTATGTTATATGCTCAATGAAGAGTTCATCCATTGATAGCCTATAAATGCTGCTGGATTCTGTCAAGATCATATATATATATCAGAATGTATAATTTTGATCTGGACATAATTATTGGCTTGCTGCGATGCTTTCAATCTCTAGAGAATTTGTACATAGAGGTGATGATTCATGCACATTGTAAGCACGTATATATTGTACTAGAATTAACTATTCAGCTGTCGTTCTTTCGACATACTCTTTTTTCAGACCTTAACTGTTTTCAATGTTCATGTCTACTTACGCAAAACCACATGGAGAAAAACATATAACCAATCGTTGGCGTAATAAGCACAAGGATTTTCTCAGTTCTCATGACATTCATTTGAGACAATAACAATGGGACGATATGCATCCAACCAGGCAAACAGAAGCTTTGTCACATTCTTCCTGTTGAATGCGAGGTTACTATTGTCCATGAGGCTTAATTTTTACAGCAAGAGATTTCTCACGGACGAACATGTTGAACAGCAAAAAAAGAAGTTTCAGGTGGACAAATGGGCTTCTAAACGTGCTCGACTTCTATTTACAATAAGTTGTAGACATCCTGAAATAATTTTTTTTGCACAGGATGTTGATTTTATGGATCAGACCGATCCATTTGTTTGTGACTGCAAAAAAGGGTGGTTGGGTTAGATGTTACTGTCATGTTCAATCTGGGTTTTGTCTAAAAATTTGACGAACAATTAATCCTTGGGCTTTTTGTACCATTTGTATGCTTGACTTGCATGTTGTTTCCCTTGTACTCCCCTCCACCTGCCACTACACTGTCGCATCTTCCATGGCTGCTGTTCGTTCCCGTCCAAGGCCTTGCTGTCGTTCTCCGCCTTGGTTAGCTCGCTGTGCCCGCCGCCGTCTGGCGTTGTCAACATGGTCAACAACCAAGAGGAATCAGGAGATGACTGTACGTGGAGAGGCTGACAGTAGGGACCCACCAGGGTCATTGCATTTCGCAAGCAGGTGCCACATTATTACAAGCCAAAAAAATACTTCCTCCTAATTGTTTGACAACTAGGTTCCACGCCATTGTCAATGTAGTCAATAAACGAGAAAATTACACAATGAGCGGATAACACCAGGGACCCAGCAGATCACCCAATTGTTTTTCAGTTTCAGAGACGGAGCTCAACTAGGCGCTGTGCGGGGGCTGTGGCCCGTCTAGCCCACTCTTACAATTTTATTAAGCACATGACGAGCCCAGTTGATATATTTTTTCTTTCTGAAATTGGCTAGCCCAGTTCTTTTTTTTTAGAATACCAAAACCGAGGCCTACTTGCTTTTCTCAGCCCTGCTGGGCTGCAAATCTTTCAAGACGAGGAGGGATGTAAGTAGTAAGAAATGGGCTTCCCCAGAAAACAGGCTATAAGTTGTAAGAAATGGGCTGTAAATTTTTAAACCAAAGCCAACCGGCAATTGCATTAAAATATCATTTTTTTAGGATTTCTCTACTCTCTACTCTTATAAAAACCAAAGCAAACTGGCAATTACATTAAAATATCATCTTTTCTCCCACAAGATAAACTACTCATACAAATGCATCTTCATGTTCCGTGCAACGAACGGGCATCTTGCTAGTTAAGATTCTAAATTTCATTCATTTTTTTGCGAAGAATTGTTTTTTGAATTTTATTTTGATATAATTTTTGAAAGTTATTTTTAACGTGACTCGAAATTTCGTGATCAAAAGAGTTTGGACCCCATCGAAATATGCAAAATTATGTTGAAGTTTTTAGTAGTGCCCAGAATATATGGTCTGTAATGCTAATAAAAAGAATATGGGCTTCAAATATCCTTAAGAATTAGCAAATGGGCTGTAAATTATTGAAAATAATGGCTAATGGGATGTATGCTGTTTTCCACAGATTTGGAGGCTGACTTCTGGGCCTACTAGGTCGACGATGACGCTGTCCTAAAAAAATTTGACGCGTACGGAAGGCTTTGTCAACTTAGTCGACACATAGCAGTGATTGTTGGATGTCCATCCAACGGCCGCCGTGCTTCTTCAATCTCTGATCTTCCTGCTCCAGCCGCCCAAACCAGCGCCGGCGGCACTGCCTGCTCCCTCCTCCAGT
Source organism: Triticum dicoccoides (assembly GCF_002162155.2). Taxonomy (NCBI): domain Eukaryota; kingdom Viridiplantae; phylum Streptophyta; class Magnoliopsida; order Poales; family Poaceae; genus Triticum; species Triticum dicoccoides. The sequence goes on from NC_041381.1 coordinate 252,035,942, forward strand.
GGATGGCTATGCTGCCGCCAGGCCATCCCTCTAACCACCCACACATCCTGTTATTTTCCGGCGACGTCAGCCTCACCCCGCAGCCGACCAGTCAGCGCTCGTTCTCCCCTCAGCGTGGGCGTCTGATGTGGTGGCTTCGCCGACTCTGGGTGGTTCTCTTCCTGGGCCTCGCCCTCGTCCACCGCGTTTCTGCTCTCGGCGCGGCGAGGTCAACATGGTCAACAAACAACAGCCATCGGAAGAGGCTGACAGTAGGGGCCCACACAGGAAAATGCCTCCTTATTGCGCGCAAAATAATGATTCCTCCACCTGATAGGTGGGACCCACTGGAAGGGTCTCTGTATTTTGCAAAAAAAAATGTTCCCCTCACTGTGAGCTCGGACCCACCGGAAATGCCTCCTTATTACGCACAAAAAATGAATACCCCCTGCTAGCTGGGACTCACCTTCGTGGGAGGCTGACTTGTGGGCCTACTAAGTTTACGGTGACGGAGGGCTTTGTCACCTTAATCAATATGAACGATTCTAGCTCCAGTGACCGTACGATGTCCATCCAACGGCCATAGTGCTTCTTCAACCTCTGGTCTTCATGCTCCAGCCACCCAAAGCAGCGCCGGTCTGTAGGACCTTGAAGTATGTCTAGAGGGGGGTGATTAGACTACTTGACCAATTAAAAACTTAACTTTTTCCCTATTTTAGAGTTTGGCAGATTTTAGCTCTCTTAGGACAAGTCAAGCAATCATCATACAATTCAAGCAAGCATGCAAAGAGTATATAGGCAGCGGAAATTAAAGCATGCAACTTGCAAGAAAGTAAAGGGAAGGGTTTGGAGGATTCAAACGCAATTGGAGACACGGATGTTTTTGTCGTGGTTCCGATAGGTGGTGCTATCATACATCCACGTTGATGGAGACTTCAACCCACGAAGGGTAATGGTTGTGCGAGTCCACGGAGGGCTCCACCCATGAAGGGTCCACGAAGAAGCAACCTTGTCTATCCCACCATGGCCGTCGCCCACGAAGGACTTGCCTCACTAGCAGTAGATCTTCACGAAGTAGGCGATCTCCTTGCCCTTACAAACTCTTTGGTTCAACTCCACAATCTTGTCAGAGGCTCCCAAGTGACACCTAGCCAATCTAGGAGACACCACTCTCCAAGAAGTAACAAATGGTGCGTTGATGATGAACTCCTTGCTCTTGTGCTTCAAATGATAGTCTCTCCAACACTCAACTCTCTCTCATAGGATTTGGATCTGGTGGAAAGAAGATTTGAGTGGAAAGCAACTTGGGGAAGGCTAGAGATCAAGATTCATATGGTAGGAATGGAATATCTTGGTCTCAACACATGAGTAGGTGGTTCTCTCTCAGAAATGGTAAGTTGGAAGTGTAGGTTTGTTCTGATGGCTCTCTCCACGAATGAAGGGGAGGTGGAGGGGTATATATAGCCTCCACACAAAATCTAACCGTTACACACAATTTACCAGACTCGGTCGGACCGATTTAGTAAACCTAGTGACCGTTAGGATTTTCGGTGGGACTGACATGCAACTCGGTAGGACCGATTCAATTAGGGTTAGGGCATAACGTAATCTCTGTAAGACCGATTACACAAACTCGGTGAGACCGATTTTGGTAATAAGCTTTCTAGAGAGTTGGTCAGGTAAACTCGGTGGGACCGATTTGCTCTTTTCGGTGAGACCAAAATGTTAGAAAAGGGAAATAGAGAGTTTACATTGCAATCTCGGTGGGACCAATCGCTCACTTCGTTTAGATCGAAACGTTACGAAGGGAAACAGAGAGATTACAATCCCATCTCGGTGAGACCGAGATCCCTATCGGTAAGACCGATTTGCCTAGGGTTTGTGGCAGTGGCTATGACATTTGAACTCGGTGGCGCCGGATAGAAAGAATCGTTGTGACCGATTTTGGCTGTAGGTTTAGGTCATTTGTGGATGTGAGAAAGTAGCTGAGGGTTTTTGGAGCATATCACTAAGCACATGAAGCAAGAGGCTCATTAAGCAACACCTCATCCCTCCTTGATAGTATTGTCTTTTCCTATAGACTCAATGTGATCTTGGATCACTAAAATATAAAATGAAGAGTCTTGAGCTTTTGAGCTTGAGCCAATCCTTTGTCATTAGTATTTTGAGGGATCCACTTTCATCATCCATGCCATGCCATTCATTGAGCTTTCCTGAAATAATAGTCTTGGAATAGCATTAGCTCAATGAGCTATATGTTGTTATGAATTACCAAGACCACCTAGGGATAGTTGCACTTTCAATCTCCCCCTTTTTGGTAATTGATGACAACATATAGATCAAAGCTTCAACAAATGATAATAAGATTGAATAACATCGTCGCTTTGAGAAGTATGTGATAAGCAAGAGCTCCCCCTAAATTTGTGCATAGTTTAAGATTTGCTTTGGACTGCAAATGCACAAGGAATTAGGCTCATGGGTTACTCTTCCATGTCACATACATCTTGGTGGAGCGCTCAAAATGATAAAGATTGAATACATGCACTCATCACCAAGCAAAGTGAATGATCACATATGGCTAAGATAAGATAATATCATCAAACATGCATAAGTGTAGCTTATGATCAAACACATGATCATCAATGTCTCACAAAACAGCATAGTATCTCAAGCGATCAAAAGCAGACAAAGTTTAACCACCAAAGCAAGAGAGAACAAAAGCAACACTCTCTCTCTCAAAGCCTATGATCTATACATTTTTTCTCCCCCTTTGGCAACAAGTTACCAAAAAGTTCATAGAAAATGCATAGTGCTAGATCGACTCTCAGGCTTGATCTTCAGGTGGTGGTGTCCGGATAACTCCAAGAACGAAGGCTTCAGTTGAAGTAGAGGGTGCTGGAGGAGTTGATGCTAGAGCTGGTTGCACTGGAGCTGTAGGAGCTGTAGCTGGTGTAGATGATGTGGCTCTGGTGTCTGTCACAGGCACAGCAGTTGACCTCTGAGCTCTAGGCACTCTGGCAAATACATTAGTGGTAGTCTTGCCCTGCCTCTCCTGCATGTCATCCTGTAGCTGCTCCACAACTGACTAAATCTCAGTTACTTTGACATCTAGATCATGGAATTTTAGTTCCACGATTCTTTCCAAGCTCTCTTGATTTCGAGTGAGGGTGGCCAATCCCTTCTCAATCCTCAGAGTTGATGCTATCAAGTAACCAAGCTGCTCCTGCTTGTTCTTCAAGAAATACTCAGATGCCTCCTCTTGAGTTGGCATCTTGGCAGCCTTCTCTTTCCTTGCCTTCTCCTTCTTCTCTTGAGTTTGTACTGATGATGGTTTATTCTCATTCATGACAACCTGATTGTCCTCAAAATCTGGATAGAGAGGAAAATGTTCCTTATCCAATAGATATTTTCCTGTGCCCATCTTTGAGTTAATCAACTCCTGAATCTGAGAGGCATATCCACAACTCCTCTTCTGGTCTGCTGCAGTCCTCTTAATGGTCTCTACCATAAGGCTCGTGACCTTGAATTTCTGTGGCACATCAAACAAATGCAACATGTTGATTGCATGCCCTCTAATCATGTTGTGATCACCAGACTTAGGCAACAGAGTGTGCCTTAGGATCCAGTTGATAGTTGGCAGCCCTGACAGAAGAAAGTGGACTGACCCAAACTTATGTGTCTCAACAGCTTTGTCTGGGATCTCCTTGTACATGTGTGCCATGGAATTGTGGTCCATCTTCTTCTTGGCATAGACATCCAAGTCATCTTCACTCTCCTTTGGGGCATTGATCAGTTTTGCCCATTCCTCAACTGTTGACTAGTACCTTGTACCTTCAGACATCCAAACTATCCTCCCATCTGGATAGAAGTGTGTTGTGGAGTAGAATTGCATAATGAGTTCATCATTCCAGTTGGTGAGCTTTTGCCCAACAAAATCTGCAACTCCACAAGCAACAAAACTGTCTTGCACTCCAGGATAGTGTTCTTCATTGTCTTTCATGTAGGTCCAGTCGACCCACCTCATATCACACACTATGGGCTTCTTGTCCAACAAGATTGTCTCATAGAAGTCTTGTTGTTCCTTTGTATGGTACCTGTAATCAACAGCAGTTCTTCTTCTTGTGGCATATGGTCTGTCATCCTCCATAGCCTCAACCCTGAGTCTCTTCTGATGTTCATGTCCTCAGCCACAGGATGGGCATCATTGTGGTCTGGTATCTTGGGCTTGAGCTTCCTCAAAACTTGTCCTTCTTCATCTTCCTCATGAGCAATGTCAGGCACTGGGGCCTTGTTCTTCTCAGCAGCTGGAATACTCCTGGTATTCCTCTTTGGTGCAAGCTTGGCCTTGGGGGCAGCTTTGGGTGCTTCCTTGGGCTTTGATTTTGCAGCCCCTGATCTAATAGCATCACCCATAAGCTTTTGTGCCTTGGGTGCTGGTGCAGCAACCTCTTCTTCCTCTTCAGAGTCTCTCCTCATTGAGGGTTTTCCAAGAACCTGGGCAGTAGTGGTTCTGGCTCTCTTCTTCTTCTTATCCTGAGCAGCAGTTTCATCTTCTGATTCAATGGTAAACTTCATAGTTTCTCCAGTGGGAACTTTCTTGGGTTTGGAAGTTGTGACTCTCTTTGCAGGTGCCTCTTTGGGTTCAGACTTTTCTGGCACTTGAGTAGATCCTCTGACTTTCAGCATAGGTGTCCTCTTGGCAGGAACCTTCCTAATGAGTCCAGGTTTAGTGTTATGTGCTGAGGCATACTCCTTTTTGAGCACTACCTTCTTGGAGGTAGCCTCATCTTCAGCTGCCACATAGTCCTCATCCTCAGAGTCTGAGGTTCTCTTCCTTCTAGCTCTTGTGGCTGCCTTAGGCAAATTGCTAGGAGTGCTTCTGCTGCCATCATCTGAAGAACTTGAGGGACTAGTGCCCTCACTCATGTGAATCTGCTCTTCTGACTTGTTCTGGCTATCACTTTGGTCTGACATGCTATAAACACTGATTGCTCACCCTGTGAAGAGTTATAGATGCGATAGAGTAGATGAGCTTCACAAAATGCAGAGATTTTTGCAAAAGAATGATTCAAAAATTCAGTTTTAGTTTTCCACATAAAGCATTTCGGATCAACCGACTTTCAAACTCGGTGATACCGAAGCAGTTTTGGAACCTAAACTGATGAACTCGGTTGGACCGAGTCACAGTTCGGTGGCACCGGGACTGCTAGGGTCTCACAAAGTCCTAAAATCGGTCTCATCGATTAGCAATTCTCGGTTAGACCGAGAGTTACTAGTGCAATGGCGTTAGCCAAATCGGTGGGACCGAGTTTTTCAACTCGGTTGATCCGAGATGGTTTCGGCGGAAACCTAACCCTAAATTTTCAAATCTCATCTAATCTAAGGATTGCATTGACTGGATAGGAGTATTTCAATCATGGCAAGAATCATTAAGAACACAATGTGCTAGGAATCGGATGAGGATAGCACAGTGATCGAGTCCATACCCTAGCTTGGCGATGAACTCGCTACGGCGGCAACGGCGGGGGTGAAATCCGTTAACGGCAGCGGAGACCAGCGACAGGAGGCGGCTGGCGACGAGGAGACGATCCGAAGACCCTAGAGGCAGAGCGAGCTATTGCGCGGGCGAAGAGGTTCGGAGAAATTTCCAATTTTTTTCCCGTGGCTATATATAGCCCAACCCTGTCGGTGTGACCGAGTGGAACAACTCGGTGGCACCGAGATGCATAACTGTGTACAGTTACAGCAACTCGGTGTGACCAAAAAGTTCAAATCGGTTGCACCGAGATTGAAAACCTAGATCGACTTAGTGATCTCGGTAGGACCGAAATGGAGGAATCGGTCAGACCGAGAATCACAAAGAAGTTTTGGAAGTTTAAGTCTATGACGAATTGGGGACTCCAAGTGCTCCTCACACAGAGTGGTTCGAATCTGACTTGATCAAATTTTGTGATGTAGCATGAATAGAGTTTGAGACAAGAAAAGCATAGATAGCTAGAGAAGGTTCTTAGGCATTCTTGTCCATCCACTTGGCAAAAATAAAAAGAAGCCAATCAATCAAAACAACAAGGGGATGTCCTTGAATGAGTAAAATATGCACCAACATGCTCACACAATAAGATGGCAAATGAAATATGTGGCAAAACATGCACAACCAATTCTAGCATCTATCAAACAATTGGCAATGACTAGGTCATCTATATATGAGTATATTGACTTAGGAGTCAAATGAAAAACATTTGATCATAGGTCATACTCATCATTTCAGCTCAAGTGGGGTTACCACTTTTACATAATGCATTGATGTGTTCACACCATTAGAGTTGCTTTGACTCAATTCTTAGAGTTAAGCTCCCCCTAGATGTGAGATCCCCTTTTAGAGGGATGAACTAACCTTGGGTTTTGTCGATGATGACTTCATGTAGGTGTTGAAGATGTGGATGCTCAATGTTGATGTAGATCATTTGGAGCAATCCTTTGGAGTGAGTTGCACTTTCAACTTACCTACATGGGTTAGTCCCACAAGGAACAAACAAGAATATCCATAGACATAGAGTGATGCACACACAAGATGATGTCCATGAAATCATTAGATTACCTTGTCCCTTTCCTTACCAACATGAGGGTTTGTGACTCCTTGAACTAGTGCAAGATGTGGAAGTTGATTGCACTTGTTCTTGCCATAATGATATGAGTGAAGAATGTTGGCGGAGTCACCCTCAAGAACTCTCTAGTTCTTCTTCTTCGGGATCCACATCATCTTGATGGGAATCCTTGGAGTTGTAGTTGTACTTGATGAAGTAGAACTTGACGTAGTCTTGGGAACCCACTTGAACGAGGCCTTAGGTGCTTCTTCAAATGCATCAATCTCTTCTTGAAGCTTGTCCTTGCCTTTGTTCTTGTGGTCTTGTGGTGGAAGATCATCTTGTGCTTGTGTTCCTTTGAAGGAAGTGGGATCATACTTCTCTTGTTGAGGAACAAACTTCGTCTTGGGGTATTGATCTTCTTCCCACTCAACTCCATTGGCATTGAACTTTCGTTCAAAACCAACACCTTGATTCTTCCGGTGCCTTCCTTGCTTGCGTACAAGTTCCTCGAATTGCTTACTCCCGGCAAGGCTCTTGTAAACACCTTTCTCTATAATTCCCTTCAATAAGCTATTTTCTTGCTCAAGTGTAACTTGGCTAAGAGAATCATTAGTGGAATCAAGAGAACTACTAGAAGCAACAATATTGGATTTGACATTGTTATTGTTACTACTAGAGGAAGGATCTTTCTTGTACTTGTTACTAGACTTGACTTGAGGCATGTAAGTAGATAAGAGTAAATGCTTGGCAATGTAAGAAGAACTTCTCTTACGGAGATCATCATTGATTGCCTTTAAGAACTCATGCTCTTGCTCAAGATTGAGCTTTTCAAAGCGTAACTTCTCATGAGCCCTTAAAAGTTCTCAATGATCTTCGAAGATAGTTTCATGAGCCAACTTAAGAGTGTTTAGTTCTTTAGTTAGAAGCTCAATCTTCTCCTTATGATTGTCATTCATTTTATCTTGATTAGCATGATTAATTGACGTTTCATCATAGTATTCATCACTAGAGTTGTCAACAAGTAAATCATCATCCACAAGCAAGTCATCTTCATCACTATCAAAATCAACATACTCAGGATGTGTTACCTTTGGACCTTTGGCCATGAAGCATCTTCCAGTTCCTTCATTTGGTGAATCAAATATGTCGTACGAGTTGGTTGACACAAGTGCTAGACCGGCAACACCTTCATCTTGAATATATTCGGAGTCGGAGTGATAGCTTCTCTCGGAGTGATTGTCGGAGTCGGAGCCGGATACCCATTCACCAACATGAGCTTGATGTCTTCATTTTGTGTAGCTCCTTGATGACTTGTCCTTCCTTTCTGAATCCTTGCTTCTCCGTGAGGGTCTTCGTTCATAACGATCATCTCTACTCCTCCTCTCTCTCGGTGGTGATTCTTCTCTTTTGCTTCTTCTTTTTGGAGAATCTTCTCTTCTTTTGTAGGGTGCCATACACTCGCTGGAATAGTGTCCGGGTCTCCCACAATTGTAGCAATTGCGCAATCGACTAGAAGATCTTTTGTCATTGTAAGACCTTGACTTGGAGCTTCTTTCTTTGCTTCTACTCTTGTAGAATTTGTTGAAGTTCTTCACCATTAAGCTCAATTGTTCATTGAAGGTTTGTTTCTCACATGATGATGTGGGGGCTTCAATTGAGGCTTTGTAAGCACCACTTGACTTGTTGTGAAGTTCCTCCTTATCCTTGAGTGACATCTCATGAGCAACAATTCTTCCAATGACTTCCGTTGGCTTGTAGTTTGGCATCATTTGGATCAATGTGCACACGGTATCATACTTTCCATCTAATGCTCTTAGGATCTTCTTGATGATGAATTTGTCGGTCATCTCTTCACTCCCTAAGCTGGCAATCTCATTTGTGATAAGAGCAAGCCTAGAGTACATTTCAGCGACATCTTCACCATCTTTCATTTTGAACTTGTCAAGCTGACTTTGGAGCACATCCAACCTGGATTCCTTGACGGAGTCGGTACCTTCATGCATATCAATCAAAGTATCCAAAGTTTCCTTTGCATTCTCAAGACAACTGATTTTGTTGAATTCTTCGGGGCACAATCCGTTGAAGATAATATCACAAGCTTGAGCATTGTATTGCAGCATCTTCAATTCTTCCGCATTAGCTTCATAGTTCGGTTCTCTCCCATCAAAGAATTCACCTTGCAAGCCAATACAAATAATTGCCCAAACGGCGGGGTTATGTCTGAGAATATGCATTTTCATCTTATGCTTCCAACTAGCAAAATTAGTACCATCAAAGTAAGGACCTCTATGGTGATAATTTCCCTCGCTAGACGCCATACTCTCCTAGGTTGTGAAACCAAGGCTATGACCACCAAAAGCTATGGAAATCAAAGAAAATGGAGACCAAAGCTCTCACACCACTTGTAGGACCTTGAAGTATGTCTAGAGGGGGGTGATTAGACTACTTGACCAATTAAAAACTTAACCTTTTCCCAATTTTAGATTTTGGCAGATTTTAGCTCTCTTAGGACAAGTCAAGAAATCATCATACAATTGAAGCAAGCATGCAAAGAGTATATAGGCAGCGGAAATTAAAGCATGCAACCTGCAAGAAAGTAAAGGGAAGGGTTTGGAGGATTCAAACACAATTGGAGACATGGATGTTTTTGTCGTGGTTCCGATAGGTGGTGCAATCGTACATCCACGTTGATGGAGACTTCAACCCACGAAGGGTAATGGTTGCGTGAGTCCACGGCGGGCTCCACCCATGAAGGGTCCACGAAGAAGCAACCTTGTCTATCCCACCATGGCCGTCGCCCACGAAGGACTTGCCTCACTAGTGGTAGATCTTCACGAAGTAGGCGATCTCCTTGCCCTTACAAACTCTTTGGTTCAACTCCACAATCTTGTCGGAGGCTCCCAAGTGACACCTAGCCAATCTAGGAGACACCACTCTCCAAGAAGTAACAAATGGTGCGTTGATGATGAACTCCTTGCTCTTGTGCTTCAAATGATAGTCTCCCCAACACTCAACTCTCTCTCATAGGATTTGGATCTGGTGGAAAGAAGATTTGAGTGGAAAGCAACTTGGGGGAGGCTAGAGATCAAGATTCATATGGTAGGAATGGAATATCTTGGTCTCAACACATGAGTAGGTGGTTCTCTCTCAGAAATGGTAAGTTGGAAGTGTAGGTTTGTTCTGATGGCTCTCTCCACAAATGAAGAGGAGGTGGAGGGGTATATATAGCCTCCACACAAAATCTAACCGTTACACACAATTACCAAACTCGGTGGGACCGATTCAACAGACTCGGTCGGACCGATTTAGTAAACCTAGTGACAGTTAGGATTTTCGGTGGGACTGACATGCAACTCGGTTGGACCGATTCGGTTAGGGTTAGGGCATAATGTAATGTCGGTAAGACCGATTACACAAACTCGGTGAGACCGATTTTGGTAATAAGCTTTCCAGAGAGTTGGTCAGGTAAACTTGGTGGGACCGATTTGCTCTTTTCGGTGAGACCGAAATGTTACAAAAGGGAAATAGAGAGTTTACATTGCAATCTCGGTGGGACCGATCGCTCCCTTCGGTTAGACCGAAACGTTACGAAGGGAAACAAAGAGATCACAATCCCATCTCGGTGAGACCGAGATCCCTACCGGTAAGACCGATTTGCCTAGGGTTTGTGGCAGTGGCTATGCCATTTGAACTCGGTGGTGCCGGATAGAAAGAATCAGGGTGACCGATTTTGGCTTTAGGTTTAGGTCATTTGTGGATGTGAGAAAGTAGCTGAGGGTTTTTGGACCATATCACTAAGCACATGAAGCAAGAGGATCATTAAGGAACACCTCATCCCTCCTTGATAGTATTGGCTTTTCCTATACACTCAATGTGATCTTGGATCACTAAAATATAAAATGAAGAGTCTTGAGCTTTTGAGCTTGAGCCAATCCTTTGTCATTAGTATTTTGAGGGATCCACTTTCATCATCCATGCCATGCCATTCATTGAGCTTTCCTGAAATAATAGTCTTGGAATAGCATTAGCTCAATGAGCTATATGTTGTTATGAATTACCAAAACCACCTAGGGATAGTTGCACTTTCACGGTCGTGCCGCATGCTCCTGCCTCCCATGGCCGGCTGTGATGCCGCGGAGGCCTCACCCCCTACTACTCCCACCGCTGGACAGGCCATCCCTCTACTCACCCACACCCCCTGTTATTCTGCGGCGACGGCAGCCTCACACCGCAGCCGAACCAGTAAACCCTCGTACTCCTGTTCGCGTGGGCATCCACTGCTGCGTCTTCCCCGGCTCCACGTCGTCCCCTTCCTAGGCCTCGCCGTCGTCCATCGTCGTGGTGCTCTCGGCACGGCGTGGTCAATGTGGTCAACGACCGACTTCCATCGGAAGAGTACTGTGCGTGGAGAGGCTGACAGCTGGGTCCACGGCGGCCGCAAAGAAGTGCCTCATTATTACGCACAAAATAATTATTCCTCCACCTGACAGCAGGGACCCACCGGACGGGCCATCGTATTTCACAAAAAAAATGTTTCCCCCCTAACTACTGGCACCCACCAGCTACATCTTTGCATGCAAGGAAGTGCATCCGAGCAAAAAAAATGATTCTCCCCCCTGACTGCTGGGACCCACCAGCTACATCTTCGCACGCAAGGAAGTGCGTCCGGGAAAAAAAACCGATTCACCCCCCTGACTGCTGGGACCCACCAGCTACATCTTCGTAGGCAAGGAAGTGCCTGACAGTTGGGACCCACCTAGTCGAAGCGTACGTAGCGTTGGCATTCTGGTCACGAATGTGTACGTACATACTGGTCGATGTAGAGGCGCACACGTGTCGTAGTAGAGGCGCGCACGTAGCATGTACACGTACATATAGCGGCCAGGGTGCAAGATAGAAAATACGGCCACGTATGTGTACATACGGGTGGGATCTCGAACGCCTACTCGCGCATACGTACGGAATGCCTCGTGTTCATGGGGAGGCAACAAAATGCGTCATGTTCATGGGGAGGCAACGGAATGCGTCGTGTTCATGGGGAGGCAACGGAATGCGTCGTGTTCATCGGGAGGCAACGGAACGCGTGGGAGCCAATCGGCTGGGTCAGAACGGAATGCGTGGTCATGTTCATCGGGAGGGCTTGGACGGAACAGGCGATGGAAACGAGGCCTGGCATTCTGCACAATAGAGGAAACGGACCTCCTACGTTCGGAACGGGGTCCTGTTGATCGGGAGGGGTGTGGCGTACCGCAAAACGGAGGAAATGGACCTCCTACGGTCGAAACGGGGGTCTTGTTGATCGGGAGGGGTGTGGCGTACCGCAAAACGGACGAAACGGACCTCCTACGGTCGAAACGAGGGTCCTGTTGATCGGGAGGGGTGTGTCGTACCACAAAACGGACGAAATGGACCTCCTACGGTCGAAACGGGGGTCCTGTTCATCGGGAGGGCTGTGGCGTACCGCAAACAGGACTCCACGGGATACTGTTCATCTCCACCGTCGACCTCCTCCAGCCTCGACGGGCTCCTATTCATCCAGCCTCCACCGCATGCTACTCCATCGGCTACTGTTCAACCACCCCTCCACCGTCTAGTGTTCATCCAGCCCTCCACACCACGGGGTCCTGTTCAACCATCCCTCCACGGGCACCCCTCCATCGTCTACTTTTCATCCAGCCCTCCACACC
>NC_041381.1:252048595-252061529 GCF_002162155.2 Triticum dicoccoides
TGTCATCCAATCGATCGACTTCAGTTAGCAGTAGTAGCGAAGGAATTGCTCGATCGGGTTCAGTTAACAACCATCGATCGATCACTCGGGTTTAGTAACGCGTAGCCTACAGTGCAATCGCTCAGGTTCAGTTAGAGCCCAACGCCTCGGTCGGGTTTAGTTAGAGCCAACGCCTCACGCACACGCGCGTACGTGTACGAGAGAAACGCGCATCGCTCGGCCCTCGACCTCCCACCGTAACCAGGAACTCCCTGAAATTTTCCTCCCCCTCGCTTCTACCATGGTTTTTTCCGTCAAGGACGGCCCAAAGAATGTCATGCAGCTGCGTCTCCGGCCCGCCCAGGACGAAAAGCCCATTGAAAGGACATGCGGTGCCCCCATGTGTGGTTTTGGTAATTGATGACATTCTCTATGGACTAATGGTTGCATCGAGTTATATTTGAAGGATTTTTCCATAGGCATTTCTTGAAGTCCATGTGTTGGTTTCAAGGAGTTTATGGGTTGACCAAGGTGCTATTAAGGAATTATCCAAAGATTGGTCATGTGAGTGTTGAGCTTATTGCAAGCATGTCTTGAAGAAGAAGATTGTGTGATCATTCATATTTACCTTCAAGACATCATCCAAATGAAGAGAGTTGGAAAGATTCAAGGTTGATCAAGACTAAGTCAAGAGTGAATCAAGTTGATCAACTCGCAAAGCATAGAAGATGTACCGAGTAGGACCAAGTGTTCCCATGGTATGGTAAGCATTGTCTATTACGCTTTGTGTACTAACCCATGGTCTACGTGAGAGTTCTTTGTGGGGTTAGGTATGTTTCCATGGTCTTGCGTCAAGAGGAAGATCCCATACAACCCATGGAGGATGACACCAAGTGGTGATCGTCATCAAGTTTGCAGTGTGCAAGTTCAAGTGGAGCAACACAAAGAGTGGCTCACCCATAATGGAGTATGGGGGAGCAATCAAGTTTGAATCTTTCCATCCATTGTGGTGTCAATGGACTTGTGAAGATGTGCCGAAGAGTCGCTCACCCATAGTGGACTATGGGGGAGCAATCATCTAGTCTTCATCGAGCCAACGCAATCAAGAAAGGTGGTCCAACTTGAGGGAGTCAAGATCGTCATCATCTAGCTCAAGTGGACCATGTGCAAGGCAAAGGTTTGCCCTTGATAGGTTTTCTATTTTACCGGTCTCATGGTGGTAGTTGGGAGACCGGGTTATATGATCGATAGCCGTACTATCAAGGGGGGCTCTCAAGTGAGTAGCTTGATCGTATCGTTCGTCGAGAGCTCAAACCATTGCATCCTTGCATCATGTTTCTTGGTTCTTGTTTGGTTCTCTTTGTGAGTCTTAGAGCTTATGATCATCTTGATGACAAGCTTGAGTTCATCGAAAACGGAGTTTGCATGCGTCTTCTATGATGTTTTCGGTGTTGGAGGTTTTACCGGTCTTCTCCGAGGAAGGGTTCTCACCATTTTCTTATGGGACTTTTCTCATTTTCTTATTGGTATTTATTTCAAGATTACGTTAGCCCTTGTCGCTAGCTTTCCAGCAAACTTGGTTTCATCGAATTCGGAGTCCGTTTGCAAAAGTTGTGGCAGTTTTGGTGTTCTGAAAAGGCTGCAGCGGTACTACCGCGAACTGGAGCGGATGTAATTTTTTACTACCGCTCCAGAGCGGTACTACCACGGCTCCTAGAGCGGTAGTACCGCTCCAGACCAAAAAACTCGTCCCAAGTCCTGCGTAGGTAGGTACGGAAGTATATTTTTTGTACCGCAAGCAGTAGTACCGCAATCCCTAGCGGTAGTACCGTGAGGACGAGCGGTAGTACCGCTCTGTGCGGGTTGTGAGCATAACGGTTGGATTTTTCCCCACCTATAAAAGGGGGTCTTCTTCCCCATTGAACCTTATCCTTTTGAGCTCGTGTTCTTCCCCCATTGTTGACCTTCTTCGAGCTTGCTAACTCTCAATCTCTCCATGGATTCTTGCTAGTTTTTGAGGGAAAAGAGAGAGGAGATCTAGATCCACATTTCCACCAATCACTTTCTCCTCTATGTGAGGGGAACCCCTTGGATCTTGATCTTGGAGTTCTTGGTGTTCTCCTTCTTGTTCTTCCTCTCATTTTCCTCCCTAGCATTAGTTGCTTCGGTGGGATTTGAGAGAGAAGGACTTGGGCACTCCGTGTGCCCTTGCCATTGTATTTGGTGCATCGGTTTGAGTTCTCCACGGTGATACGTGGAAGTGAAGTTTGAGAAGCTTATTACTCTTGGGTGCTTGGTGCCCTTGAGCTTGTTCCTCTTGGGTGCTTGGGCGCCCTAGACGGTTGGTCGTGTTCGGAGCTCAATCATTGTGGTGTAAAGCTCCGGGCAAGCGTCGGGGTCTCCAATTAGGTTGTGGAGATCACCCCGAGCATCTTGACGGGTTCCAGTGACCGCCCCCAAGGGTTGCCAAAGTGTACGGGTTCGGTGACCGCCCCCAAGGGTTGCCATTTGTACGGGTTCGGTGACCGCCCTCAAGGGTCCCTTAGTGGAATCACGGCATCTTGCATTGTGCGAGGGCGTGAGGAGATTACGGTGGCCCTAGTGGCTTCTTGGGGAGCATTGTGCCTCCACACTGCTCCAAACGGAGATTAGCATCCGCAAGGGTGTGAACTTCGGGATACATCATCGTCTCCGCGTGCCTCAGTTATCTCTTACCCGAGCCCTTTACTTATGCACTTTACTTTGTGATAGCCATATTGTTCTTTGTCATATATCTTGCTATCACATAGTTGCTTATCTTGCTTAGCATAAGTTGTTGGTGCACATAGGTGAGCCTAGTTGTTTTAGGTTTTGTGCTTGACAAATTAACCGTTAGGTTTATTCCGCATTTGTTCAAGCCTAAACCGTAATTATTTTAAAGCGCCTATTCACCCCCCCCTCTAGGCGACATCCTCGATCTTTCACCCATTTTCTGTCATGATTTTTTGTCATAGAAGTAGGAGCCCACCACATCTATGATGATACCTGGTTTTGTCACAATTATCGTCATAGAAGTGTCATATGTATGACAGAAAGTTTTTTTGTTCGTCCCAAAATTTCACGGATGTGTCTTTTTTTTGTAGTGTCTAAAGAAGAGGAAAGCATCTGCTGCCTCAGAATCTTCTGCACCCAAGAAGGTGAAGATTTTGACAAGATCCATTGACAATCCCATTGATGTTGTTCCTCTTGCAAGCATGCCATCAAAAGAAATTGTTCCTTTGGGTGAAGAATATCAGATTCCTGAAGAATCTGCTGAAGAAGATCCCTCTTCTGCTTCCACAGACTAGATGGATGAAGAAATTGAAGCTGATGTTATCACTTCAACTCACCAGGTATCATCGCCAATGCCTCAGTTCACTGCTGAAGAGGCCGGCATTGAAGAAATGGAAGTGGATGAGGATGTGGACATTGGCTGCACCACTCCAGTGATGGACGTTGATTTTTGGGATAGTCAACACCCCAACTCTCCTCTGTTCACTCCACTACATCAAATTCCACAGTCCCCAGCACCAACAAAAGTTCAGATGGGCTCTGAAGAAATACATATTGCCCCTTCCATTCATGAAGAAAATTCCAACCACTAGTGCTGATGAAAATGCTGCTGAAGAAATGGAGGCCCAGGCTGCAAATGAAGTAGAAACTAAAATTCCTCAGCCTGCGGCTCCAAAATTGAGATTCCAGAGGTTGTTTTGCACCTCACTGACACTCCTCAGCCCAAGCCAAAGAATCCATTCTCCAAGACTCCAAAGTTTAAGGCTGATGCCTTCTTCAATGAGCATGTATTCTTCACTGACTACAATCCCTATGATTCTGCTCGTCTGAGGAGGAAGCGCTTCTGGACTGCCAGTCAAGCAAATTTCTATTCATCAGAGCTTTTCAACAAGGACAAAGTCTTCGACCATGAGCATATTCCTCACTTGGATATGGAATCACTGCCTTGCTTCACGCCAGTCCTCGCTACTATTCATGATGCTGGACTGCTAAACTTCTGCACGGACATTTGTGATTGGAATGAAGAACTCGTTCTTCAATTCTATGCGATGCTGCACATCACAGGCAATGCTGAAGATGTGAACTCATGGGTGTTGGACTGGATGGCGGAAAATACTCACTATAAGGCACTGGCCACTGAATTGCTTTGTGCCATGCCTGCCAGTCCTCCCCCAGAAGGTGCACATCTCATCTACAATGAAACTGAACTGTCTGATCACTTTATGCAAGTGTTGATGAAGCCATTGAAGTCTGGTCAAGCCTCCAGGACAAGTTCCTTGTCAAGGAATTGCAATACGTGCCAAGGACTGTCTACCGCATTCTGACAAAGACATTGAGTCCAATCAAAGGCCACAACTCAAATGATGAAGAAGTTGTTGGCATCATGAAGAATCTTCTTTTCAACATCATGCACGGTATTCCCGTGAACTAGCATGATTTATTCATGAGGACTTTGGCAAACATTGCAATGTCCCCATTTTGATTGAAGCCTTACGCTCCTTGGATTATGAGATTCATCAGATCAAGGTCTTCACTCAACTACAAAGCTGATACACTCAACCATGGCAGCTACTTGCCCCCCAATTGAAGTCCTCAAGCGGACATTTTCCTCAGCTGATGAGAAGGGCAAGGCCATTGCAATTATCAATGAGGGCAATCGTCCATTGGATGGTCAGTTCCGCAAAGCTGCTTCATACTCCACCAATGATGACTCTGCTACTCATGATTCTGCCGCCAATGCATCTAAGCAAAGTCCTCAGGCAACAGCTCCAAGGGTGATGACTGATTATGAGCTTCTCCTCAGTCTTCATCAAAAGGTGGATCACAATCATAAATGGGTAAAGCGTCAGTTTGGTTCAATTCTTCACAACATGACTGCCACATATAATTAAGTGAAGAAGAACCTTTACTACCTCAATGAAGTTTTTGATCGCACCTGGGATATTCTGTCTCATCTCTATGGTGATGAGGATCTCAAGCAGATGGGCTTCAAGCAGGACTTCGGCTGGTCTAAGCCTCCTCCGAAGAAATTCAAGAAAGTTGAAGTTCCTCCTTTGGTGCCCAGCTCCTATTCCTCATCTCGAGATACTGATGAAAATGAAGATCTGGACGACACTGCGGCAGGCCCTGCTACAACAACCGACCCCAACAATGCTGACGCTCCTCCATTGACTTCGTGATGATATTCTTCAGGGGCATTAGTCCTCAATTTTCATCTTCTTTGGTCATTTGATGACAAAGGGGGAGAAATTTGAGTTAGTCTTCAAGCGGGTCTATATATATGGGTGTTCTTTTGTTAAGTTGCAACTCTTGCTCTTCTGAAGCTTTTGTTGTTTGAGTTGTAAACTGAAGTCCGATGGTGACCTGATACTTTTGCTCTGTTTTTTCTGCATGCTAGTTCCTCATATGTGCTATGCACGCATGCTGAATTACATTGGTCACCATATTTCATCATGCATTTCAAATTCTTCATTTCATATGTTAAATGCGTGTATGAACTACAAGATATAGGGGGAGTTCTCCATGATTCTACTCTTCAAATGTGCATTGCTTCAAAAGCAAATTCCTCACTATGCACATCTTCAGGGGGAGTTCTTCTATATCTTACAATCAAATTCCTCAATATTGAGTACTTTCAATTCATATGTTTATCCCCGTTGAAAACTTAACCTATATTGTCATCAATCACCAAAAAGGGGGAGATTGTAAGTGCATCTAGTGTCCCTTAGTGATTTTGGTGTATTGAAGACTTATAGGTTAAGGGACTAATATGTATGTGAGTGTACACAGGCTCTATAAGTCGATGAGGAGTTTGATATTTACAGTGAAAGTCGACCCCTAAAAATGAATGTCTTCAACTAAAGACTTTGGTTCTACTGAAGACTTTGAAAGTGAAGAAATTGGTGTGACCTTGAAGACATGGATATTCATGCGAGGAATCTAAAGCGTGAAGACTTTTGTTTTCGTAGTTTCATTTTCTCTTTATTGAGTCATAGGAAACACCATACTGTTAAAGGGGGTCGAGGTAATACTAAGGAAACTGATTTCCATGTGATGCTAATCTCAAAATCCTACACCCACCCAATCCTTCGAGTGAAGCCATTGGAAATCTCATATCAGTTCAGTCAATTTCTTCAGTGACAGAGATGAAGATCTTATGGTCTCTAAGGAATTTGTTCTGACTGAGGAGTTAGGAATTCGCCGGTGCGAGTTGCCTACGCAGTGAGGAACATGATAGCCCTGAGGAATTCGAACCTAAAAATATCCGACCATTGCTGTGCCGCGGGCCAGCTGTTCCAAAATATCCTACCACCTAATGGTCATATCAGCAAAGGGCATTTATGTCTTATCATGTCGAGCTGCTCCCTAGGCTATAAATAGCCACCCCCTACAACCACTAGCTGGTTGGCTTCTTCAAGAGAAATTGACACTTGTCATTTGAGAGCATCCCATCCTCTAATGACTTTGAGCGAAAATCATCAAGTGAGGAAAACCCAAATCCAAAACCCAAACCTACAAACCCCAAAGTGATTGAGCATCACTAAAAAGATTATTCCTGTGTGGAACCGACACTTGTTACCTTTGAGGACTATGTATCCTCCAGACGGTTAGGTGTCATGGTCTGAGCATCCAAGAGGAATTGTGGATTGCCGAGTGACCAAGTCTGTGAAGGTTTGGAAGTCAACTGTGAAGACTTACCACTACTTTTGGGCATGGTCTGTGTGATCTTAGCTCAAGGAGAATACAGTGAGTACTGTGTGTCCTCGAGTTTAAATACTCAGCCGCCCCAACAAGACGCACAACTGTCACAGCAGTTGGAACTGGTCTACCAAATCATTGTCCTCACCAAGCCAACTGGTTCTATTTCCTCAACCCTTTCATTTCCTCAGTTATGTGTTGATGTACCTGATCATTACTGTTTGAAGACTATGACTGAAGACTTTCTCTAATTCCTCAATCCTATTTCTTTAGTCTGTTTTGTCTTCATCCTGCTTATCCTGTGTTTACGCTTTCTGTACTCTGTGTTTGTCTTTCAGTTCATCATGATGACTATGCTGTTGCTCTGTTATGCTTATACATGAGTACTTATTCCACTTCATGTATTTCTTCACTTAGGAATTTCCTCACCCTAAAATTCCGCAGTGAAGAATTCATAAAAATCCCCTATATTGTTGACGTAATGCACTTTCAGCCATCAATGGTGATCTTCAGAAGAAAAGGTCTTCTTACATTGCCAAGCGTTTACTCTTGTCTACTTACATGCCACAAGTAAAATCTAGCAACAAGAGCAAGAAACATTCTTCTACTAGTAGTAACAATAATCATGCTAAATCCAATATTGTTGCTTCTAGTAGTTCTCTTGATTCCACTAATGATTCTCTCAGCCAAGTTACACTTGAGCAAGAAAATAGCTTATTGAAGGGAATTATAGAGAAAGGTGTTTACAAGAGCCTTGCCAGAAGTAAAAAATTTGAGGAAATTGTACACAAGCAAGGAAGGCACTGGAAGAATCAAGGTGTTGGTTTTGAACGTAAATTCAATGCCAATGGAGTTGAGTGGGAAGAAGATCAATACCCCAAGACGAAGTTTGTTCCTCAACAAGAGAAGTATGATCCTACTTCCTTCAAGGGAACACAAGCTCAAGATGATCTTCCACCACAAGACCACAAGCTAAAAGGCAAGGACAAGCTTCAAGAGGAGATTGATGCATTTGAAGATTCTCCAAAGGCCTTGGTCAAGTGGGTTCCCAAGACTACATCAAGTTCTACTTCATCAAGTTCATCTACAACCCCAAGGATTCCCATCAAGAAGATGAGGATCCCAAAGAAGAAGAACTAGAGAGTTCCTGAGGGTGACTCTGCCAGCATTCTTCACTCATATTCATTTTGGCAAGGACAAGTGCAAACAACTTCCACATCTTGCACTAGTTCAAGGAGTCACAAACCCTCTTGTTGGTAAGACAAGGGACAAGGTAATCTAATGCTTTCATGGACATCATCATGTGTGTGCTTCACTCTATGTCTATGGATATCCTTGTTTGTTCCTTGTGGGACTAACCCATGTAGGTATTGAAAGTGCAACTCACTCCAATTGATTGCTCCAAATGATCTACATCAACAATGAGCATCCACATCTTGAACATCTACATGAAGTCATCATTGACAAAACCCAAGGTTAGTTCATCCCTCTTAGGGGGCATATCACATCTAGGGGGAGCTTTACTCTAAGAATTGAGCTAAAGCAACTCTAATGGTGTGAACACAACAATGCTTTATGTAAAAGTGGTAACCCCACTTGTGCTTAAACGATGAGTATGACCTATGATCAAATGTTCTCATTTGACTCCTAAGTCAATATACTTATATATAGATGACCTAGTCATCGCCAATTGCTTGATAGATGCTAGAGTGATTGTGCATGCTTTGCCACATATTTCATATGCCATTTATTGTGTGAGCATGTTGATTGCATACTTGTATCATTCGAGGACATCCATTTATAGCTTTGATTGTTTGGCTCTTCTTCTTTTGCCAAATGGATGGACAAGAATTCCTGAGAACTTCACCCTAAAAAAAGAATTCCTGAGAACTTCCTCTGGCTATCTAAGCTTTTCTCGTCTCAAGCTCTATTCATGCTACATCACAAAATTTGAACAAGTCAAATTCGAACCCTCTGGGTGAGGAGCACTCGGAGTCACCGATTCTTCATAGACTTAAACTTCCAAAACCTCTCTGTGCATTTCGGTCTGACCGATTCATCTTTTCGGTCATACCGAGTTCACTGAGTTCATCTAGTTTTCAATCTCGGTGCAACTGATTAGAACTTTTGGGTCACACAGAGTTGCAGTAACCGCTTGTGATTATGCATCTCAGTGCCATCGAGTTGTTCCACTCGGTAACACTAACAGTGTCAGGATATATATATCGACGGGTCAAATTTCGGAAATTTCTCCGAAATCTATTCGCCCGCGCGTGTCCTGCTCTACCGACTCGGGTCTCTGGATCGTCCTCTCTTGCCAGCAACCTCCCGCCGTTGGTCTCCGCCGCCGTCAACGGAAATCTTCACCTCCGTTGCCGCTGTAGCGAGCTCATCGCCAAGTTAGGGTATGAGTTCGACACTTTATGCAATCTTTTTACCTCTGATTCTTAGCACAAAGACAATGCCATGTTTCTAAGTATGAGATGAATCTATGCAGAGAAAATTTCCTTTAGGCTAGTTTTGATTCAAAAATTTAGGGTTAGGTTTCCGCCGAACTCATCTCGGACCGACCGAATTGTAGAAATCGGTCTCATCGATTTGGTTTAGGCCATTGCACATGTAATTTTCGGTCTGACCGAAACTGGCAAATCAGTGTGACCGAGTTCAGAACTATGTGAAACCCTAGCAATCTCGGAGTCATCCAACGGTGTCTCGGTCTGATCGATTCCACTAGTTTAGACTCCAAAGTTGCTTCAATGTCACCGAGTTTAACAAATCGGTAGCTCCGAAATGCTTCCTGTGGAAAAGTAAAACTAAATTTTTGACTCATTTGTTTTGCAAAAATTCTGCACTTTGTGATGCTCATCCACTCTATCTCATTTATAACTATTCATAGGGTCAGCTCTCAGTTTGCAGTGTCAGTATGTCTGATCAGTGTGATAGCCAGAACAAGTCTGAGGAGTAGATGGACCTGAGTGAGGGCACTAGTCCCTCTGGCAGCTATGATTAGGGGAGCAGGAGCACTCCCAGCAACCCGCCTAAGGAAACAACTAGGCAGAGAAAGAAGAAAACTTTAGATTCAGAGGATGAAGACTTTGAAGTTGAGGAAGTGACTTCAAAGAAGAAGGTGCCTAAGAAGGAATATGCTGCTGCTGCTTCCACCAAGCCAGGTCGGAACAAGAAGGCTCCAGCCAAGAGAGTGCCAATGTCAAAGGCCAGGGCATCAACACAAGAGACAATGGAATTTACTCTTAAGCCTAGAGAAGATGCAGATGGAAAGAAAAGAAAAGAAAGGGTCAGGAAAACTATTGCAAGAGTGATTGGAAATCCATAAATGAGGAGAGATTCTGCAGGAGAGGATGAGGAAGAGGATGCTGCACCAGCACCTAAGTCTCAAAAGCCAATGGGGGATGCCATCAAGTCTGGGGCTGCACCTTCAAAGCCCAAGACTACCCCCAAAGCTCTAGCTCAATTCTCTAAGACTGCACCCAAGAGAAGCATTAGGAACATTCCTGCTGTAGAGAAGAACAAGGCCCCAGTGCCTGAGGTTGAAGAAGAACAAGATGAAGCCCAAGTGCTCCGAAAATTAAAGCCAAATATAGCAGACCATGATAACAATCATCTAGTGGCAAAGAACATGAAGGAGAGAAAGGATGGAGGTCTCAGACTCTGGAGATAGGCAGATCCCTATGCTTTGAGGAGGCGAACTGTTGTGGACTACATGTTTCACACCAAGGAACAACAGGATTTCTATGAGAATGTACTCCTTGACAAGAAGCCCATTGTGTGCGACATGAAGTGGGTTGATTGGAAATACATTGATGATAATGAAGTTCATTTTCCAGGAGTGCATGAAAGCTTCAGACTCAATGGAGTTGACAAGTTTGAGGGTCAGAAGTTGACCAAGTGGAATGATGAGCTCATTATGCAATTCTACTCAACAACTCATTTCTATCAAGATGGCAAGATTTTCTGGATATCTGAAGGTACAAGGTACCAATCTTCTGTTGATGAGTGGGCCAAGCTCATTAATGCCCCCAAAGAAGCTGAGAAAGACATTGATGTCGTTGCTGAGAAGAAGAAGGATCACAACTCCATGGCCAATATGTACAAGGAGATACCTGACGAAGCCTTGGAGACACACAAGCTAGGCTCAGTGTACTACTTGATGTCTGGATTGGCCACAATGAACACCATTCTGAGGCACACCTTGTTGCCCAAATCAGGAGATCACAGGATGATCAGAGGCCACTCCATCAATTTGCTTCAGCTCTTTAACTTGCCCAGAAGTTCAAAGTTATGAGTTTGATTGTTGAGACCATCAAGAGAATAGCTGCTGACCAGAAGAGGTCAAGTGGATATGCTCCACACATACAGATGTTGATAAATTCCAAGATGAGCAAAGGTGTCTATTTGTTGTACAAAGAGCATATTCCCTTGAGGCCTGATTTTGAGGACAACACTATTGCCATGAATGCTGAAGATCCCACATTTGTGGAAGCTCAAGAGAAGAGGCAGAAAGCAAAAGCCGAAATGACAGCAAAGATGCGAAGTGCTGAAGAGGTTTCACAGGTTTTCCTCAAGTTAAAGAAAGACCAACTTGGATATATTATTCAAGCTACCTTGAGGATTGAGAAAGGATTGGCCACCCTGACTCAGAACCAAGAGAGCCTCGAGAGGATAACCGAAACAAAGTTCTATGATCTTGACTTGAAGGTGACAGAAATTGAAACAACAGTTGAACAACTCAAAGAAGAAGCAGAAGAGAGGAAGGGGAAATCAACCATGAAGTGTTTCAGAGAGTGCCTAGGGCACAGAGATCTGAAGCAGTGCCAGTGCCATACACTAGAGCTACATCATCAACACCTGGAGCCACAACTCCAGTTGCCCCTCCAGTGGCAACTCCACCAGCTCCATCAACTTCAACAGATGCTTTCATCCTTGGAGTCTGTCGGTGTCAAAACCGGCGGCTCTCGGGTAGGGGGTCCCGAACTATGCGTCTAAGGCTAATGGTAACAGAGGCAGGGAACATGATGTTTTACCCAGGTTCGGGCCCTCTCGATGGAGGTAATACCCTACTTCCTACTTGATTGATCCTGATGATATGAGTATTATAAGAGTTGATCTACCACGAGATCATAGAGGCTAAACCCTAGAAGCTAGCCTATGATTATGATTGTTGTTGTCCTACGGACTAAACCCTCTGGTTTATATAGACACCAGAGGGGGCTAGGGTTACACAGAGTTGGTTACGGAGAAGGAGATCTACATATCCGAATTGCCAAGCTTGCCTTCCACGCAAAGGAGAGTCCCATGCAGACACGGGACGAAGTCTTCAATCTTGTATCTTCATAGTCCAACAATCCGGCAAAAGTATATAGTTCGGCTGTTCGAGGACCCCTTAATCCAGGACTCCCTCAGTAGCCCCTGAACCAGGCTTCAATGACGATGAGTCCGGCACGCAGATTGTCTTTGGCATTGCAAGGCGGGTTCCTTCTCCGAATACTCCATAGAAGATTTTGAATACAAGAATCGTGTCCGGCTGTGCAAAACAAATTCCACATACCACCGTTGTAACATCCCAAATTTTCAATTTGGAATATCATATTTTATTGCTTTTTGCCTGATCCTAGAAATTCTACGCAACTCAAGGACCCTCGGAGAGAGTTGGGGATTTCGATATTTTCATATTTGAGTTTTCTCAAATTTTGAAAATAGGATCATTTGATTTTATTTATTTTATCTCCAATTATTTCTATTATAAAAATCTGAGAGAGGGAATAAAATGACTTTCCCAAAATAAAGAAATATTGAGGATTTAATAAAAAAATCAAATAAGATTTTATTTTGGAGTTTTCGCTATTTTATTTGAATTTAGGAAAATCGCACGTTTTTCAAAACTAGATTTTAGGGCCAAGAAAATGTTCATCTCGTTCTAAATATTTTATTTAGACTGTGAAAATTTGTTTTGGCATTTTTATTTTTTTCTAGGATTTATTTTATGTTCAGCGGAATTCTTTAAAAAAATCTCTCCCGCGCGTCGCCTCCTCCGCACCGCGCGTCGGCGCCGCCGACCCGGACAAGGAGTCCGAGCTGGACTCCTCCGCGCCGCCGCCGCCTTGCCCCTTCCCCAAGCCACTGCCCCCCTTTACATACGCCGCCACCCCGCCGCCTCACCCCGAGCCGCCAACGCCGCCTTCGCGCCGCCGTCGCTCGAGCCGCTGCA
>NC_041381.1:252061929-252069930 GCF_002162155.2 Triticum dicoccoides
GCCGGAGCCGAGCCGAGGTAGGCGCCCCGCCTCCCTGGTTTTTCTAAAGAAAATCGATCTGTTTTTTTAGAAAACCCTAGTTTTCGTTTTTTTAGAATAGATCGGTTTATTTTTTTGTTTTTCCCGGTTTATCTATTTAGCGAGCGGTCGCTCGTTCGTTCATTTTAATGGACGAGTTCACCATTTAGTTTCAGTTAACGAACGTTTGTTCGTTAATCTGTTTGTCAGTTTTTCTTTTTCTCGGATTTTCCACGATTATTTCTGATCGTGATTTCTGATCCGATTTTCGTTCTAGTATAACTTTCCGCTCGTTTATCAGAATTAGGCGATTCATGTGCCTGGAGTTTCGTCTCGAAACCCTCTTTCCGTTTAACCAACTCAAACGAGTTTTTGCTTCTGTAAAATTTGACTTAGGTCCAGATTAGTAAATGAAGCTTGTTTCTTTCGCCGTTTGTGTTTCGTTGCTTCGTTCGATTTGATTCTTTTTGCAAACCGGAGTTCTTAAGTTGAAATTTCTAGTTAGTTCTCTTATTTGAGTTTTACATGTGCATTAGATGAGTACTTATTTTATTCTCGTTTGTTTGCGATTGAGTACCCGGAGTGCACCGCTTGCTACTTCGAATCTCTAGGTTTCACGGATCATCATCAAGGCAAGTAACACTTTGATCATACCTCTTTACTACCCAGTTTTATTGCATTAGATCAATCCTCAAACAATTGCATGATTAGGATCCGATTAATATGTGGGTTTTGGGAAGTAGATGAGGTAGTACCTATTACCTGTTTTATTATCAAACCCCTGGGAGTTACTTCTACGTTTGCTTATTATGCCATGCTATGCTAGTAGACGTGGATTGGGGTGAGTGCATCCATGACAGATGTGAGATTGTTATTTAATGGTTTATTTAAGGTGGCAACTTAAACACGCATCTGGGTGGATTGAGGCACCTGGGTATTCCAGCGATTGCATGTTTTATTTATGGACCGCCACCCAGGCTCAAAGGGATCATGAGATTATTCATGCTAGAAACTTCCGTGTGCATCCACAAGCTACTATGGGCTCTATCATAGTTGATTAAGTCATGTGAACTCTTACAGTGGTAGACTAGCAGATGTAGGGGAAAGTAGGTGTAACTGTCTACCCGATCGTAAGGTGCTAGTGCTTCTGAAAGACTATGTCTCGGTCATCCCTTTCTCAAACACCATGTAGTGCGAGAAATCCAACGGAAGAGATCAAGTCTTGTGGGGAAAAGTGCGCAAACCTCTGCAGAGTGTATAAACTAATCATGGTTAGTCGTGTCCCGGTTATGAACGTTTTGAGTATCTAGTACTTGGATTATCATGTGAATCTCATCATGTTACTTTAATTAATTATGTTGGGTTTAATGATGATGCTTAATTGGGAAATAGAGGATGTCTATCTTCTCAATGTTTAACAACCACCGTGATCGTTAAATAAAATTTATTCCTTTGTATTAAGGGAAAAATTTGCTTTATGCAAAACTATAACCATAGAGCTTTCCACCAGCCATATATGCATTTAGTATAGCTTAATTCTTTCATTACTCTCTATGTGTTACATTGCCAGCATATTCCATGTGTTGACCCGTTTTCGGGCTGCAACGTTCATGTTGCAGACTTTTCAGACGCGAGTAAGGTCCCTTTAGGTCGTGGTTCTATTCTCAGTGATGTCGTTGGAGTTGATGGACTCACTTATCTTCCAAGCCTTCCGCTGTTATCGTTATTAGAGGCCTTAAGCCATATTTATTGTAATAAGTTCTCTTTTGAGACATTCGATGTAATAAGTGTGTGATTGCTACTCTGTTATAAATCCTTCAAATACTGTGCGTGTCAGCATTACTGATCTAGGGATGACACTAAAGCACAGAGTTCAGACTGTTTGAGGTTTGGTCGCTACAAGATGGTATCAGAGCACACGCTGACTATAGGACACGACCACTAAGCTAAAAGCCCTAGATCACTACTCACTCTTCTCATTTCGGACTCCTCATCTTTTTTATTCTTTTAGGATGGCGGATGCAAGGAACAAGTTCACGCAACCGGATGAAGATACACCCTATGGACGCCACTTGAAGGAAGTCACTAGATACCTGAACATCGGTGTACCAAGCTTCACCGGGACCTACATCACCATTCAAGTTCAAGTTCCAGGAAGAACGTTCATGCCCGTCACTGAGACCATAGAGTTTTCCTTCGATGCACCAACCTAGAGTCTAGGAAAGAGCATGGCAACCCACATCACAATGGGACGCATTGGAGAAGTTTACCACAAGGATCTCAAGGATAGTATCTACCAGATTTGTGGGCGCGGAGATGAGCAATGGGAGATGATCAGCACCAGGAAGGATAGATCAATCGCAGCCTTCATCCAGGAGTTAAATCAACACATTCAACGGCAAGAGAACCAGATGTGCGCAGACATGATAGACCCGAAGAAGGCTATGACCAAGATCACGGAGCTGGAAGAAGAACTTAAGTCTACACGCGATGGATATGAGGAGGAAATAGCAACACTCGTGGAGAAGAATGATGATCTGAAGAAGAAGCTAAAAGTATTCATGGGATTTCCCGTGACTGGAGGAGAAGACGATGATTGCACCTGTCCAGAGAACTACATCATCATCGACGACACCGACTCGGACCCAGACGATAGCGATGATGACTATGTTAATGAAGCTGGAGCAGATATCATGGAGTCTTCATCGGAGCAGTTTTTCTAGTCGACCACCATAACAGTAGTAGTATTCCCCCATGTATCTAGTATAGTCCGAGCACTTTTATGACGATAGTTAGACTGTTGCATGCCCTTGTTTGATTGAATGAAATGATTTTGTTTGCATTTGTCTCATGTGCATATGGGTAGTGTTTTCTCTCTAGACCTCATTCTATTTTATATTCCCATCTACTCTAAACCCTCGGATGCCTCCGAGACGTGACAATGGATTTGCTTTCCCATCGGAGCTCACTCAGTTGATCCAGCAGCAGAATGTGTTGATGCAGTTGCTAGTCCAGAATCAGAATCACGGGGAACAACAACAACAACAACAACCCACCACCACCACCACCTGTTGATCACTTGACCCGATTCCTTAGACTGAATCCGTCGGTGTTCTCCAGTAGCACCGAGCCGATAGTTGCAGATGATTGGCTCCGCAAGACAGGAAGGGAGTTGACCACTGCAGGATGCACAGATGCGGAAAAGGCGCGTTTTGCCGCACATCAGCTTGAAGGACCCGCAGCATCATGGTGGGAGAATTTCACAGCCACTTATCCTATCGACACTGTCACATGGGATCAGTTTCAGCAGGCTTTCCGTACTGCCCATGTTTCAGCAGGAGCTATGGCCATGAAGAAGCGTGAGTTTCGCAACTTGCGCCAAGGAGGATGGACAGTTGGCCAGTATGTGGATGACTTTAGTACGTTAGCATGTGGTGCCCCAGATGACGTTGCTACAGATGCAGCTAAGCAGGAGAAGTTTCTGGAAGGACTGAATGATGAGCTGAGCATGCAGTTGATGGTAGCAAGCTTCAACAACTACCAGGAGTTGGTAGATCATGCTCTTATGATTGAAGGGAAGCAGCAGCAGATTGAGAACCGCAAGAGGAAGTATGGACGAGGGAAGTACAATTCTGGAGCTCAACAGAAGCCATGTTTTACCCTGAAATCGGGAGGACATTTTCAGCATACCCATGGAGGAGGGAGTTCGCACAATCATAATGGCTTCATGAATGGTAATGGGAATGAAGGAAGCAACGGCCAGAACCGTACCAACCCATCAACCCCAGCCAAGAGAGACCTGAGCCAAGTCACTTGCTATAAGTGTCAGAAGACTGGACATTATGCCAATGAATGTCCAGAAGACCAGAATGGAAATGGTAATGGAAGCTCTAGGAAGAAGCTGAACCCTTTCAACAGGGGACAGGTGAACCACGTTAACATGGAGGAGGTTGAAGCCCAACCAGATGCAGTAATAGGTAAGTTTTTGGTTAAGTTATTTACTGCAATCGTTCTTTTGATACTGGTGCATCGCATTCATACATATCAAGGGGATTTGTGGATAAGTATAAACTGCCCACCAAGGTTCTTAGAACACCTATGTTAGTAAGCTCACCAAGAGTGGAGTATATGACCAGTCGATGATGTTTTCAAGTGCCATTAAGTATAGGTAGGCATGTTTTCCCCTCGGATTTAATCATTTTGGAATCGCAAGGTTTGGATGTAATTCTGGGTATGGATTGGCTATTGATGTATGGAGGAAACATCGATTGCGCCAGTAAGTCGATTTTGCTTACCACCCCGGAAGGGAGAAGGATCAAGTATGTATCAAGACATGAACCAAAGAGGAAACAAGTAAATTCCTTATCAGGAGTTGTGCAGGAGGAAGTACCAGTGGTGAAGGATTTCCCTGACGTATTTCTAGAAGAGTTGTCAGGCATGCCACGGATAGAGACATTGAGTTTTTGATTGAGCTTTTACCAGGCACAGGGCTGATATCTAAGAGACCGTACCAGATGCCCGCACAAGATTTGGAGGAGATTAAGAAGCAAATTAAGGAGTTACGGGATAAAGGCTATATTCGCCCAAGTTCTTCACCTTGGGGATCACCAGTGCTTCTACTGGAGAATAAGGATGGATCGTTGAGGATGGTTGTTGATTACCGAGGACTGAATGAAGTGACCATCAAGAACAAGTGCCCACTACCGATGATCAAAGATTTGTTTGACCAATTGCAAGGAGCTAAGGTATTTTCCAAGATCAATTTGCGACCGAGATACCATCAGTTGAAGATTAGAGAGCAGGATATACCCAAGACAGCTTTTACCACCAGGTATGGGCTGTACGAGTATACCGTTGTGTCATTTGGTCTGACTAACGCACCTGCCTATTTCATGAACATGATGAACAAGGTGTTTATGGAGTTTCTGGATAAGTTCGTCGTGGTGTTCATTGATGATATTTTGGTCTACTCAAAGAATGAAGAAGAGCATAAAGAGCATTTGCGTTTGGTATTGGAGAAGCTCAGAGAACATCAGTTATATGCCAAGTTCAGCAAATGTGAGTTTTGGTTGAAGGGAGTTGGATTCCTTGGACATGTTATATCCAGAGAAGGAATAGCAGTAGATCCCACCAAGGTTGTCACTGTGACAAATTGGTTAGCACCAACGACAGTTGGAGAGATCCGGAGTTTTCTTTGACTGGCAAGATACTACCAGAGATTCATTGAGAATTTCTCGAAGATTGCAAAACCTATGACGGAGTTGCTGAAGAAGGACACCAAGTTCAATTGGACTGAAGAATGTGAGGCCAGTTTCCAGGAGTTGAAGAAACGTTTGGTTACATCACCAGTGTTGATTCTGCCAGATCAGCGCAAGGATTATGAGGTGTATTGCGATGCTTCACGTCGAGGACTTGGAGCAGTGCTTATGCAGGAGGGAAGAGTTGTTTCATATGCTTCACGACAGCTTAAGCCCCATGAGTTGAATTATGCTACACATGACTTGGAGTTAGCAGCCGTAGTGCATGTATTGAAGACATGGAGACATTTTCTCATCGGAAATCATTGTGAAGTGTACACGGATCACAAGAATTTGAAGTACATTTTCACGCTGAAGGAGTTGAATCTCAGGCAAAGGAGATGGTTGGAGCTCATCAAGGATTATGATATGAGATTGCATTATCATCCCGGAAAGGCTAACGTAGTAGCCGATGCGTTGAGCCGCAACAGCCATGTCAACACACTCATGACTGGAGAGTTACCAAAGGAGTTAGTCGTGGATCTTCGTGAGCTATGTTTGGAGATAGTTCCGAGAGGCTATGTTGCAGCATTGGAGATTCAGTCTACTTTGATGGATAAGATCAAAGAAGCTCAGAAGACTGACAAGGAGATTGCCTATATAAAGGAGAAGATGAGCAAAGGAAAAGCTAAAGGATTTCGTGAGGATGAGCACGATACCTTATGGTTTGAGGACCGCATTTATGTGCCTAATGACCTGTAGATCAGAAAGTTGATTCTGCAAGAGGCCCATGATTCACCGTACTCGATTCACCCAGGAAATACCAAGATGTATTTGGATTTGAAGGACACTTTCTGGTGGACCGGAATGAACAAGGATATTGCGGAGTATGTAGCAGTCTGTGATGTATGTCAGAGAGTGAAGGCAGAACATCAGAAGCCAGCAGGATTGCTACAGCCATTGCCAATACCCGAATGGAAGTGGGATAAGCTAGGCATAGATTTTATCACAGGATTCCCCAGGACTCGTTCAGGCTACGACTCGATTTGGGTTGTAGTCGATCGTTTGACGAAGGTAGCTCATTTCATCCCAGTGAAGACCACATACACCAGTGCTAAGTTGGCTAAGATATACATGACCAGGATCATATGTCTGCATGGAGTTCCGAGGAGCATTGTATCAGATAGAGGAACCCAGTTTACCTCAAAGTTCTGGAATCAATTGCTAGAAACTTTGGGAACCAGGCTAGAGTTCAGTAAAGCCTTTCATCCACAGACAGATGGACAGATCGAGAGAGTCAATCATATTTTGGAGGATATGCTGAGAGCTTGTGCGCTAGATTATGGATCTAGTTGGGACGAAAATTTGCCATATGCAGAGTTCTCTTACAACAATAGTTATCAATCTAGTTTGAAGATGGCCCCTTTCGAAGCCTTGTACGGAAGGAGGTGCAGAACCCCATTGTCGTGGGATGAAGTTGGAGATAGCCAGTTGTTTGGACCATATTTGATTAAAGAATCTGAACAGAAGGTGAAGTTGATTCGCGATAGACTCAAGGGAGCCCAGTCCACGCAGAAGAGCTATGCAGATTCTAAACGCAAGGAGACAACATACGAAGTCGAAGATAGAGTTTATCTTCGTGTATCTCCACTTCGAGGAGTTAAGCGCTTTGGAGTTGAGGGAAAATTTGCGCCACATTTTGTGGGACCATACAAAGTTTAGGAACGTACGGGAGAAGTTGCATACAAGTTGGAATTGCCCGAAGGATTGTCGGGAGTTCACGATGTGTTCCACGTTTCCCAGTTGAAGACGTGCCACGCAGAGATGGCTGATATACCGCTGAGAGATACAGTGCCGCTGGAAGCGATTCAGTTGGATAGTGATTTGACCTATGAGGAGAAACCAGTCAAGATTCTCGAGTATGCCAGCCGAGTCACCTGCAGCAAGGTTATCAAGTTTTGCAAAGTTCAGTGGAGCCACCACACCGAGGATGAAGCCACCTGGAAGCGAGAGGAAGATCTGCTAAAGGACCA
Source organism: Triticum dicoccoides (assembly GCF_002162155.2). Lineage (NCBI taxonomy): Eukaryota > Viridiplantae > Streptophyta > Magnoliopsida > Poales > Poaceae > Triticum > Triticum dicoccoides. The sequence continues at coordinate 252,069,218 of NC_041381.1, forward strand.
CCCTCACCTATTTTCTAGCCAACCCAAATCTCGAGGGCGAGATTCATCTTAAGAGGGGTAAGTTTGTAACATCCCAAATTTTCAATTTGGAATGTTATACACTGGATCATCTTTGCATATCATATTTTATTGCTTTTGGCCTGATCCTAGAAATTCTACGCAACTCAAGGACCCTCGGAGAGAGTTGGGGATTTCAATATTTTCATATTTTAGTGTTCTTGAATTTTGAAAATAGGATCATTTGATTTTATTTATTTTATCTCCAATTATTTGTATTATAAAAATCTGAGAGAGGGAATAAAATGACTTTCCCAAAATAAAGAAATATTGAGGATTTAATAAAAAATTCAAATAAGATTTTATTTTGGAGTTTTCACTATTTTATTTGAATTTAGGAAAATTGCACGTTTTTCAAAACTGCATTTTAGGTCCAAGATAATGTTCATCTCGTTCTAAATATTTTATTTAGACGGTGAAAATTTGTTTTGGCATTTTTAGATTTTTATTTTTTCTAGGATTAATTTTCTGTTCGGCGGAATTGTTTAAAGAAAATCTCTCCCGTGCGCCGCCGCCTCCGCGCCGCGCGCTGCCGCTGCTGAGCCGGACTCCTCCGCGCCACCGCCTTGCCCCTTCCCCAAGCCACCCCCCCCTTATATACGTCGCCACCCCGCCGCCTCACCCCGAGCCGCCGCCGCCGCCTTCGCCGCTGTCGC
>NC_041381.1:252070401-252094586 GCF_002162155.2 Triticum dicoccoides
CGTCGCCGCCGCCGCCCGTCGCGGCCACCCACGCCACTCGCCGCCGCCGCCTGGAGTCCCATAGCCCCGCCGCCCTGCCAGAGCCGAGCCGAGGTAGCCACCCCGCCGCCCCGGTTTTTCTAAAGAAAACCGATCCGGGTTTTTTAGAAAACCCTAGTTTTCGTTTTTAGAATAGATCAGTTTATTTTTTTTCTTTTTCCTGGTTTATCTATTTAGCGAGCGTTCGCTCGTTCGTTCGTTTTAACAGACGAGTTCACTGTTTAGTTTCAATTAACAAACGTTCGTTCGTTAATCTGTTCGTCGGTTTTTCTTTTTCTCGGATTTTCCGCGATTATTTCTGATCGCGATTAGTGATCCGATTTTCGTTCTAGTATAACTTTCCGCTCGTTTATCGAAATCAGGCGATTCAAGCGCCTGGAGTTTCGTTTAACCAACTCGAAACCCTCTTTCCGTTTAACCAACTCAAACAAGTTTTTTCTTCTGTAAAATTTGACTTACGTCCAGATTAGTAAATGAAGCTTGTTTCTTTCGTCGTTTGTGTTCCGTTGCTTCATTCGATTTGATTCTTTTTGCAAAGCGGAGTTCTTAAGTTGAACCTTTTGGTTAGTTCTCTTATTTGAGTTTCACCTGTGCATTAGATAAGTACTTATTGTATGCTTGTTTGTTTGCGATAGAGTACCCGGAGTGCGCCGCTTGCTACTTCGAATCTCTAGGTTTCACGGATCATCAGCAAGGCAAGTAACACTTTGATCATACCTCTTTACTATCCAGTTTTATTGCATTAGATCAATCCTCAAACAATTGCATGATTAGGATCTTATTAATATGTGGGTTTTGGGAAGTAGATGAGGTAGTACCTATTACCTGTTTTATTATCAAACCCCTGGGAGTTACTTCTACGTTTGCTTATTATGCCATGCTATGCTAGTAGATGTGGATTGGATGAGTGTATCCATGACAGATCTGAGATTGTTACTTAATGGTTTATCTAAGGTGGCAACTTAAACACACATCTGGGTGGATTGAGGCACCTGGGTATTCCAGCGATTGCCTGTTTTCTTTATGGACCGCCACCCAGGCTCAAAGGAATCATGAGATTATTCATGCTAGAAAATTCCGTGTGCAGCCACAAGCTACTATGGGCTCTAGCATAGTTGGTTAAGTCATGCGAACTCTTACAGTGGTAGACTAGCAGATGTAGGGGAAAGTAGGTGTAACTGTCTACCCGATCGTAAGGTGCTAGTGCTTCTAAAAGACTATGTCTCGGTCATCCGTTTCTCAAACACCATGTAGTGCGAGAAATCCAACGGAGGAGATCGAGTCTCGTGGCGAAAAGTGCGCAAATCTCTGCAGAGTGTATAAACTAATCATGGTTAGCCATGTCCCCGGTTATGGACGTTTTGAGTATCTAGTACTTGGATTATCATGTGAATCTCATCATGTTACTTTAATTAATTATGTTGGGTTTAATGATGATGCTTAATTGGGATTGAGAGGTTGTCTATCTTCTCAATGTTTAACAACCACCATGATAGTTAAATAAAATTTATTCCTTTGCATTAGGGAAAAATTTGCTTTATGCAAAGCTGTAACCATAGAGCTTTCCACCAGCCATATATGAATTTGGTATAGCTTTATTCTTTCATTACTCTCTATGTGTTACATTGCCAGCCTATTCCATGTGTTGACCCGTTTTCGGGCTGCAATGCTCATGTTGCAGACTTTTTAGACGACGAGTAAGGTGCCTTTAGGTCATGGTTCTATACTCAGTGATGCCATTGGAGTTGATGGACTCACTTATCTTCCAAGCCTTCCGCTGTTATTGTTATTAGATGGCCTTAAGCCATATTTATTGTAATAAGTTCTCTTTAGAGACATTCGATGTAATAAGTGTGTGATTGCTACTCTGTTATAAATCCTTCAAGTATTGTGCGTGTCAGCATTACTGATCCAGGGATGGCACTAAAGCATAGAGATCAGACTGTTTGGGGTCTGGTCGCTACAACCGTAGAGAGTACAATATCCCACAAATCTAATTTGCTGACAGCTTCTTATAGCATGACATCACGCCACGGTCCGGTCATTATTCGAACCGTTTTCACAACCAGCTACTGCACGTAATGCGAGGTGGTTTCCTTGACACGTCTTGTCGAAGCAGAGATCGTGTCCCCTTATCGTGGGATTCTCATCAATACGGGCATGGGTAACCCAACCGTGCCATCAATCGTGGCGCTTGGGGAATAAGCGATTTTAATGGGCGAGTGGGGAGGCGCACAGTTTCTACCGCCTTTATAAAGAGATATGGATTCTCCTCTTTCACCCACACCTTCTTCTTCCTCCATTCATCCATCCTCGCACGCTCGATCTCCAGCGCCCTAGTTCTCACCTTCTCCGTACAGCCGTTCCAAACATGTCCGGAGCGGGAGGCAAGTGGATGGCCTCCTCCGTCAAGGAGGAGGACATTACGAAGCTCTGGGAGGCTGGATACTTGGCCGCAGACATTGCGCACCGGCTCCCAGACGCAGGGCAGATCGTTCCGACTCCACAACCCCACGAGAGGATTGTGTTCCTCTCCCACTTCATCCGCGAACTAGGATTCCCCCTCCACCCATTCGTCCATGGGCTCATGTTTTACTATGGGTTAGATTTTCATGATCTGGCCCCTAATTTCATCCTCAACATCTCGGCGTTTATCGTCGTGTGTGGGGCCTTCCTTCGCATCAAACCGCACTTCGGTCTGTGGCTGCAAATTTTCAACGTGAAGCCAAAGATAGTGGTTGGCCAGCAAGCGGAGTGCGGAGGCGCTATGGTGGGCAAGATGCCTAGCGTCACCTGGCTCGAGGGCTCCTATGTGGAGACCATAAAGGGGTGGTAGTCGGGGTGGTTCTACATCACCGAGCAGCGTGATGACAACTGGGTGGCGGCCCTCGAATTCTGATCCAGCATCCCCATGTGGCTCACCTCCTGGAAGAAGAAGGGCCTAGCCTGGGGCGCGCCCGCGGAGCTGGCCGAACTCCAGAACTGCGTCAAAAATACGATAAGCAAGAAGATCAAGCTTGTCAATGTGGTCCAGGTCATGCTCTTTCGCCGGATTCTCCCGTGTCAAAGACGGGCATTCAACCTGTGGGAGTTCGATGCGGCCCAACAGCAGACGCTGCGAGAGCTCTTCGATACGACACACAAAGACGTCTGGAAGGTGTTGTTCAAGGCCAGTGAAGTTCCTCCTCCCACCACCGAGGACCGCGGACTCAGCGCCAAGCGCCACGCCAATTCGGTAAGCATTATATATTTTGCAAGATGTGCCTTTCCTCAGTATATTTGTGGGAGGAATCTAAGCCATCGTACTGATTTAACAGGACTATGTGGCGACGGTGGAGCGGATCGATTGTCCGGCTCCGTTGCCTGAAGATCTAGCAATTGATCTCCCGACAGAGATGCTGTTTCCTGCGCCCTATGAGGTGTCGGAGAAGAAGGCCAAGAAGAAGGCCACGGGGACCAGAAAAAGTCTTCGGCGCAACGTGTTGTCAGACTCATCGTCAGAAGAAACCGAGACGCACTCCTCCAACGACAATGGGGAGGAGGAAGAGGGAAACCCTCTCCCCCAAACCAAGGGGGAGAAGAAAAGGAAGGCCGCCCCTTCCGGGGAGGCCAAAGCGTCCAAGAAGGGAAGGACCCTCCCTATGGACAACTCCACCACAGCCGCCTACAGCGATGAGGAGTGGCTACCCAGGGACAAGCCCCTAGCGAAGTCGTAAATATTCGGATACCATAGTACTTCTGGCATGTTTAGCTTTATGGCTTATTTATCATGTCAAAATGTATTTGTGCAGTCCCTCCAAAGCCCACATCGACTTATCCTCCTCGGATGGGTCCTTGAGCTCATCAGAGATGAACAACTATTCGATCCCGACGGCCTCCACTCCCCGGCCCGCGGATGACACCGAGGTGTTATCTCAAAGGATACCGGGCTAGGGAGAGATAGTTCTGGAGGCGCCTCAAGGAGAGACCCCCGATGCCGGGCTCATAAGGGGGGGAGATCCCCATGGATTCTGATGGGGGCCGCAGCAAGCTTGGCCTCCAGATGGATACTGCGTTGGAACCTCCAGTGGTTTCGGATTCAGGCAGGCAGCCCCTCGCCAAGGGGGGCGAGCCGCCTGTGCCGATGACCTCTGTCCATCCAGAGGCATCGGATAACTTGGCGGAAGCGCTTCAGAGTGCTTCCCTCGATGAAGGACACCATACTCTTATGAGTACGGTGATTGGGAAGGTTCAGTCTGCCAAAAGCGAATTGACCGAATCCTGCGCCAGCCTCCTGATACGTCTCCAACGTATGTATAATTTTTGATTGCTCCATGCTACTTTATCTACTGTTTTGGACTATATTGGGCTTTATTTTCCACTTTTATATTATTTTTGGGACTAACCTATTAACCGGAGGCCCAACCCAAAATTGTCGTTTTTTGCCTATTTTAGTGTTTCGAAGAAACGGAATATCAAACGGAGTCCAAACGGAATGAAACCTTCGGGACCGTGATTTTCCAACCGAACTTGATCCAGGAGACTTGGACCCTACTCCAAGAAGTCCCAGAGGCGGTCACGAGGCTGGAGGGCGCCCCCCCCCCTCCCCGGGCGTGCCCCCCTACCTCATGGGCCCCCTAACGCTCCACCAACGTACTCCTTCCTCCTATATATACCTACATACCCCCGAACGATCAGAACAGGAGCCAAAAACCTAATTCCACCACCGCAACCTTCTGTATCCACGAGGTCCCATCTCGGGGCCTGTTCTGGAGCTCCGCCGGAGGGGGCATCCATCACGGAGGGCTTCTACATCAACACCATAGCCCCTCTGATGAAGTGTGAGTAGTTTACTTCAGACCTTCGGGTCCATAGATAGTAGCTAGATGGCTTCTTCTCTCTTTTTGGATCTCAATACAAAGTTCCCCCCCTCTCTTGTGGAGATCTATTCGATGTAATCTTCTTTTTGCGTGTGTTTGTTGAGGCCGATGAATTGTGGGTTTATGATCCAGTATTATCTATGGAAAATATTTGATTCTTCTCTGAATTCTTTTATGTATGATTGAGTTATCTTTGCAAGTCTCTTCGAATTATCCTTTTTGGTTTGGCCAACTAGATTGGTAGTTCTTGCAATGGGAGAAGTGTTTAGCTTTGGGTTCGATCTTGCGGTGTCCTTACCCAGTGACAGAAAGGGTTGCAAGGCACGTATTGTATTATTGCCATCGAGTATAAAAAGATGGGGTTTTTACCATATTGCATGAATTTATCCCTCTACATCATGTCATCTTGCTTAAGGCGTTACTCTGTTTTTACTTAATACTCTAGATGCATGCTGGATAGCGGTCGATGAGTGGAATAATCGTAGTAGATGCATAATCGTTTCGATCTACTTGTTTTGGACGTGATGCCTATATACATGATCATTGCCTAGATATACTCATAACTATGCTCAATTCCGTCAATTGCTCAAAAGTAATTTGTTCATCCACCGTAGAATACTTATGCTCTTGAGAGAAGCCACTAGTGAAACCTATGGCCCCCGGGTCTATTCTCATCATATCAGTCTCTATCACTTTATTTACTTGCTTTGTTTTTACTTTGCCTTTTACTTTTTACCTTGCATCTATCTATCAAAAATATCAAAAATATTATTTATCATCTCTATCAGATCTCACTCTCGTAAGTGACCGTGAAGGGATTGACAACCCCTAATCGCGTTGGTTGCGAGTAGCTATCGTTTTGTGTAGGTACGAGGGACTTGTGCGTGGTATCCTACTGGATTGATACCTTGGTTCTCAAAAACTGAGGGAAATACTTAAGCTACTTGGCTGCATCATCCTCTCCTCTTCGAGGAAATCCAACGCAATGCTCAAGAGGTAGCAAGAAGAATTTCTGGCGCCGTTGCCGGGGAGGCTCACGCAAGCAAGTCAACAAAACCAAGTACCCATCACAATCCCTATCTCTCGCATTACATTATTTGCCATTTTCCTCCCGTTTTCCTCTCCCCCACTTCACCCTTGCCGTTTTATTCGCCCTTCCTCCGTTCAATCTTGTGTTACCATGTGCCTTCTTTTTGCTTGCATCTTTGCTTGCTAAAAGTTTATGGATCCTCATCCACTTGCTAATCTCTTTAAGAGATCCAATTATGATGAACCTATTGCTAGTGAATTGAGTGCACTAGATTATCTTTATGAGGTTTTGCCTGAAATTCGTGAATCTAAAAATTGTGATGAAATACTTTATGAAGCGATTCACGATAGATCTTTGAATAAAAAGCATGATTGCAATGATTTTACTATAAATTCTCTTGATGTCAATTCTGTTAATGATACGCAAAACCTCAATCTTGGGGATGCTAGTTTTGCTATGACTACTATTTGTAGCAATGATCATGATTGGGGTGATTCTTCTTATGATTCTGAAAATTTATTTAAGCCTCATGATGATTATGAGATTGATAATAGTGTTTGCAATAATATTGAAAGTGAGTTTGGAAGAGTGTCAACTTTAGATCCCACATATTTGGAGTATGTTCAATCTTATGATATTTTTGATAAAAGTGGGTTTGGAGAGGTCACGACTTTAGTTAATGTTAATCCCACTATCTTGGAAGAGTGTCAACTTTGCATGCATGTGGATCGTGTTGAATATGTCTTTTGGTAGCTATATTGTTGAAATTTCTGATGATTCCACATGTAATTATTATGAGAGAGGAAAATATGGTTGTAGAAATTTTCATGTTGCTAAATTACCTCTCGTTATGTTGAGATTGCTATTGTTTCTTTCCGCTTCCTTGCATATGCCAGTTTTTGCTTGCCTTGATAATTTGTTTGCCTATAAGATGCCTATGCATAGGAAGTATGTTAGACTTAGATGTGTTTGTCACGTGTTTTCTGCTGCTCTCTTTGTGCTTCAATTCTTGTCTTTCTTGTGAGCATCATTGAAATCTCAATGCCTAGTTAGGGGTGTTAAACGATAGTGCTTGTTGGGAGGCAACCCAATTTTATTTGTGCTTTTTGTTTTTGCTTCTGTTTAGGAATAAATAATCTATCTAGCTTCTGTTTGGATGTGGTTTTATGTTTTAGTTAGTGTTTGTGCCAAGTAGAACCTATAGGATAACCTACGATGATGGTTGATTTGATTTTGCTGAAAAACAGAAACTTTGCACGCACGAATATAATTTTGTTAAATCACAGGAACGTGCTTTTGTGTTGATTATTTTTGCTTCTGTTCAATAAACAAATTTTCCAGGACTTCCTATTTTGGTAGAATTTGTAGAGTTCTAGAAGTTTGCGTTGGTTACAGATTGCAACAAACTGTTCTGTTTTTGACAGATTCTGTTTTACGTGTGTTGTTTGCTTATTTTGATGAATCTATGGCTAGTAAAATAGTTTATAATCCATAGAGAAGTTGGAATAAAGTAGGTTTAACACCAATATAAATAAAGAATGAGTTTGCTACAGTACCTTGAAGTAGTCTTTTGTTTTCTTTCTCTAACGGAGCTCACGAGATTTCCGTTGAGTTTTGTGTTATGAAGTTTTCAAGTTTTGGGTGAATTCTTTTGATGGATTATGGAACAAGGAGTGGCAAGAGCCTAAGCTTGGGTATGCCCATGGCACCCCCAAGATAATACAAGGACACCAAAAAGTCAAAGCTTGGGGATGCCCCGAAAGGCATCCCCTCTTTCATCCACTTCCATCGGTAATTTACTTGGACCTATATTTTTATTCACCACATGATATGTGTTTTCCTTGGAGCGTCTTGTATTATTTGCGTATTTGCTTGTTAGTTTACCACAATCATCCTTGTTGTACACACCTTTTTAGAGAGCCATATATGAATTGAAATTTGTTAGAATACTCTATGTGCTTCACTTATACCTTTTGAGCTTGATAGTTTTGCTCATAGTGCTTCACTTATATCTTTTGAGTGTGATAATATTTGCTCTAGTGCTTCACTTATATCTTTTAAAGCATGATGGTGGATTTGTTTTAAAGAATCTATTGATCTCTCATGCTTCACTTAGATTATTTTGAGAGTCGTTAATAGCATGGTAATTCGCATAATGTTAATATACTTGGTGTTCAAGATATGTGAACTTTCTTTTGAGTGCGTTGAATACTCTAAGTGCATCTAGTGCCACCCCTAGTTGGTTTTGGAGGATTGACGACAAAGTTGGTTGAGGGACTAATGCGTTTGTGAGAATTGCAGGATAACGCAGGTAGTGTCCCTCATTGATTCGGTTTACCTACCGGAGATGACCCCTAAAAATGTATGAAGACATTGACGACAATGGTGGTATGTGAAGATATTCATATTGAAGACTATGACATGAGAAGACGTTGAGTGAAGACTATGGAGCGCGAAGACTGTGTCGTCTTGTTGTTTCCTTTTTCTTCTTTGTTGAGTCATAGGAATCACCATACTGTTAAGTGGGGTCCAAGTGAACAAAGTCAGAATGACTGGAGTGATGCTCAACCCAAATCCTATGTCTTCGAGCGAAGACAATGAGAGCAAATCTTATCCAGAGCTGGATGAGTCAGCTTTCCTTGTAGCCCAAGTAAAGTTGCCGTGTGTGTTTGAAATATGACCGTTGGAACACGTGTCAATTCCTTAGTGACCCAGGGTCATTTCGGACATATCAGGTCGGGTTGCCTAGTTGCTATAAATAGCCCACCCCCTACACCATAAATTGGTGGCTGCTCAGAGTTAGTGCGCGGCTTTTGTCATTTGAGAGCAACCCACCTCGAAGCCTTTGAGAGAGAGAGAGAAATCCTTGCGAGGACCAAGCCCAAACACCCAGAGCCAAAGAGTGTTAGGCATCACTGAAGTCTTTCTGTCTGTGTGACCTGAAGGCTTTTACACTTGAGGACTGTGAATACTCCAGCCGGTTAGGCGTCGCGTTCTGAGCATCCAAGAGTCATTGTGGATCGCCGGTGAACGAAGTCTGTGAAGGTTCGGAAGTCTACCTTGAAGACTTACCAGAGTGATTGGGCGAGGACTGTGTGTCCTTAGCTCAAGGGGAATAAGGTCAAGATGCGGTCTTCTGAGTTGAATCTCAGCCTCCCTAACCAGACGTACAGTTGTCATAGCAACTGGAACTGGTCCAACAAATCCTGTGTCTTCAACAAGTGACTGGTTCTATCCTCTCCCTCCCTTTACTTAGAGTTTGTCTTCACGAAGTCACTGCCTATCTGTTGTACCTCTTTGACTTCATTGCTTGACTACTATCGTTGATTGGCTTCATACTATCTTCCATCCTGATCCTTACTACTAAGCTGCTATTAGTCTTGTACTTTCACATCATTGCATACTTGACTATGGTTTGCTTGTTGTAGTTTATCTTCCGCTGCACATCAATTAGGTCATTTCTATTGTTTGTCTTCGAAACTTCCACGTTTTGAAGACTTTCATAAAAATCGCCTATTCACCCCCCTCTAGTCGATAACTAGCACTTTCAATTGGTATCAGAGCAAGGTACTCCCTTGTTCTGTGTGATTCAGTTTAACCACCTGGAGTTTTAGCTATGTCGACTGCAGGGATAATCAAAGTCTCCGTTGCTTGCCCCGTGTTCGATGGAACTGAATATCCCTACTGGAAGAATAAGATGCGCATGCATCTTGAAGCCATTGATGTCGACCTCTGGTATGTCGTCAAGAACGGTGTTCCCAAAAATGGTGAAGGTGTCACCCCTGCTGATGTCAAGAAGTTCATTCAACTGGACTCTACTGCTAAGAACATCATCTGTGGTGATCTGACCAAAGGACAGTATGGCCGTGTGAGTGCTCTGGAAACGTCGAAGCTAGTCTGGGACTGGCTATCCAAGGTTAACGAAGGCGTCTCAACCCAGAGAGATCAAAGGATCAGTGTTCTTCGCAACCTCTTCAACCGCTTCAAGAGAAACGACAATGAAAATGTCTAGCTCATGTTTGATCGCCTCCACGACATCACAAATGAGCTTCGTGCTCTCGGCGCCACTGAGATTACCAAGCATGAAATCGTCAAGACACTACTGAGATCACTTGACAGCTCCTTTGACACCCTTGCCCTCATGATACAAGAATGCCCTAACTTCAAGACACTCGATCCGTCTGATATACTTGAGAGGCTCAACACACATGAGTTCCAGCTTTCTGAGAAAAGAGATATCTATGGTCCCAACTATGGCCGAACTCGCGCTTTGAAGGCAAAGGTTGTTTCCTCATCTGAAGAAGAATCTGACTGCAGTTCTGATGATCCTGAAGACATTGGAAATGAACTTGCTATGCTTGTGAAGAAGTTCCAGAAATTCACCAAGAAGAAAGGCTTCAGAAAGTCTTCATAATCCAGCTCAAGGAATGATGAAGCTTCCACCCATGACCACAAGAAGAGAACCTGCCACAAGTGCAAGAAACCTGGTCACTACATATCTGAGTGTCCACAGTGGGACAATGAGAAGAAGAAGAAGAAGAACAAAGAATATGATTCTGATGACAAGAAGAAGAAGAAATCCTCAAAGTCTTCTTCTAAGTCTTCTTCCAAGTCTTCTTCACACAAGAAGAGCTCATCTGGCAAGGCTCGTGCCTTTGTTGGCAAGGAAATGGATTCAGAGGAGGAGTCTGCTTCTGAGGAGGCGGGGGTGGAGTCTGGAGAGGAGTCCGACCCTGGCGTTGCAAGTCTGGCTCTAGCCATAGCTTATGTTGCCAAGTCCATCTTCAACACTGAAGACAATGACTTCCACACCAACGCTGAAGCTGATGACGAAGACGATCCTTCTCCCACCTACTGCTTCATGACACGTGGTGCCAAGGTAAAATCACGTGATGCTTACTTTCAAACATCAAGTGAAGATGACTCTGATTGTGAATCCAAACCCAGCTACAAAACACTTGTTAAAATTGCAACTGAACAACAAAAAGCTATGGAACATACTCAAAAACTGTTAGACAAAAGCGATGACCTGTTGGATGCGGAAATGACACGTTCACAGTCCTTAGTTGAAGACATAAAAAATCTTCATGCTAAGTACCAAGAACTTGAAAGTCATCATGAAACGCTCTCAACCACTTATGAAAAGCTCTCCTATGATTATCTTCAAAGGAAGCAAGAGCTTGAGAAATTGAGAGCGGCTCATGAAGATCTTCAAAAAGAGAATGAGTCACTTCGCGCTCAACAGATCAATCCCGCTCAGGATGGATTTGAACCACCATGTCTAAAATGCATTGAGCGTGATAATGCTACCTCTATTGCTGAATGTTCCACTGCTGCTACTGTTGCATTGCCTTCAACTATTGATGTGGTAACTAACCCCTCTGCGGAGGATACCACTACCATTGCTGATGAAAATGCTAGGTTGAAGACATTGCTTGAAACAGGGATGTATAAAAGTCTGAAAGGACATCAGACACTCTGCGATGTCCTCAAAAAGCAGATTCTGAACCAAAACCCTAGGAAAGAGGGTGTTGGGTTCGAGAGGAAAATGAATGTTGATGGGTCGTACTGGAAGCCTGAGCAGTACCCCAAAACCACATGGTTTGCTGCAAAGGAACCTTCAGTAGATCCGTCCACCTTATCTGGTTTCAGTTGCACTAACCCTATCATCATTGATGAATCCTTTGATGCAAACTATAAACTATTCAAGAATCAGAATGCTGAAGTGTTTGCCAGGTATATTGGTACTAACTGTAGGAATGGACCACCTATGAAGAAGATCTGGGTACCTAAGCAGTGCATTGAGAATCTTCCTGTGAATGTCATCATGACACCACCAAGGAAGAAGACAAACCCCAGACCTGTGGCTTCATATGGCCCAAAGGATTCATGCAGATACAAGACTCACCTGAGTCACCCTAACGCCAATGTTTTGCAGGGAAATCATACTCAGACTTATGAATATGAGCGTGTGTCTTCAAACCGCTATGTTCATAGAACTAAGAACTTTTCTGCTTATTCATATGATTATCATTCATCTCCTGCAAGTCTATTTGCTAGGGCTCCAAAGCCAAAATTCTCAGATGCTGCACTTAGACTCATTGCTTCTAAGCCACCCCTGAAGATGTGGGTGGTGAAGAAGAATTAACTTTCTTTTGCAAGGAAAGGTCTCCAGCCTGAAATCAAAGGCGTCCGATGATATTGCTGGGGACCTAAAACACATTAAGGGACGCATGATAAAATAATATGTATTTTACATCTGAATCGCTTACCAGTCATACTATGTGTCCTAACCTTGATCTAAGCTGTGATAATCATTGTGTGCGTCAAATGCTTATGCTTCACAACGCTTTTTGTGAAGCCTATCCTCCTAACTACATTGTAGGGTATGACACCAAAAGCTTCAGAATGGATTATGGACAGCGGATGCACTAATCATATGACCGGTGATTGAAGTCTTCTCATGGACTCAACCTTACGTCCATCAGACAAGAGTCACATCACATTTGCTGACACTGGTAGAAGCAAGGTATTTGGTCTAAGTAGAGTTGCAATCTCAAAGGATCAACACATGGATAAAGTGATGCTTGTTGAATCCCTTGGTTTCAACTTAATGTCTATCTCAATGCTTTGTGACTTGAACATGATTGTGCTATTCGTAAAATATCGTTGCCTTGTACTAATGGAATCTGACAAGTCTCTAGTCTTTGAAGGGTATCGGAAAGATGATCTATACATGGTAGATTTCTCAGCAGGTCCACAGCTTGCCATATGTCTTCTTGCAAAAGCTTCAGAATGCTGGCTCTGGCATCGGAGGCTGGGGCATGCTGGCATGAGGAACTTACACACACTCGTCAAGAAGAAGCATGTCATAGGCATTGAGGGTGTCAAGTTCAAGAAGGTTCATTTGTTTGGTGCCTGCGAAGCTAGAAAGATGACTAGGGCAAATCACCCCTCGAAGACAATCATGACGACTTCTAAACCCTTCGAGTTGTTACGCATGGACTTATTTGGCCCTACTCACTACTCTACCCTCACAACAACTGCTTGTCTCTATGGCTTCGTCATTGTTGATGACTACTCAAGATACACATGGGTGCACATAATTCTCTACAAGACTGAAGTGCAAGATGTCTTCAGACGCTTCGCCAATCGAGCAATGAACAATTATGGCGTCAAGATCAAGCATATCAGAAGTGACAACGGCACTGAGTTCAAGAACACCGGACTTGATCTTTATCTGGATACAATGGGAATCACTCATGAGTTCTCTGCTCCATACACACCTCAGCAAAATGGCATCATTGAGCGCAAGAACAGAACCCTCATTGAGATGGCTCGAACAATGCTCGGCGAGTACAAGACACCAAGAAAGTTCTGGCCTGAAGCTATTGATACAACATGTCACATCATCAACCGTGTTTACATCCATAAGCTTCTGAACAAAACATCCTATGAGCTCCTTACTGGCAAGAAGCCAAATGTCAGCTACTTTAGAGTATTTGGAGCTAGGTGTTTGATCAAGGATCCCCATCACACGTCAAAATTTGCACCCAAAGCTCACGAAGGCTTCATGCTCGATTACGGAAAGGACTCGCACTCATACAGAATCTTCAACCTCTATCTCTACAAAATCATCGAAACTGTGGACGTGAGATTTGATGAAACCAATGGTTCACAAAGAGAACTCCTGCCAAGTACACTAGACGAAGCTCCGCCCAGCGAATCGATCAAGCTGATGGGAACTGGCGAAATCATGCCTTCTGAAGCACAGCCTGAAGAGGAACTTATCATTTCTGCACCTAACCAACCTGAAGACAATGCTCAGAATGAAGACAATCCTCCCAATGATGACAATGATCAGCAAGAGCAAAGTCTTCGTCCAGTTCATCCTCGAGTTGCAAATGAAGTACAAATTGAGAAGATAATTGCTAGCATCAATGCACCTGGTCCACTTACTCGCTCAAGAGCAACACAGTTAGCAAACTTCTATGGGCACTTCTCTTTTGTGTCAACATCAGAACCCAAGAAAGTTGCTGAAGCCTTTATGGAACCTGGATGGATACAAGCTATGCAAGAAGAACTTCAACAGTTCAAACTGAACAATGTTTGGGAACTTGTCAAGCATCCTGACCCTCGCAAGCATAACATTATTGTCACAAAATGGATATATCGAAACAAGCAAGATGAGCATGGTCAAGTCGTCAGAAACAAAGCACATCTTGTGGCTCAAGGATATACTCAAGTAGAAGGAAACATTTGCTCCTGTAGCTAGGCTTGAAGCTATTCGCATACTACTAGCCTACGCTAATCACCACAACATTCTGCTACATCAAATGGATGTGAAGAGTGCATTTCTCAATGGCAAGATTGAAGAAGAAGTGTACGTCGCTCAACCACCTGGCTTTGAAGATCCAAAACATCTTGATATGGTGTACAAGCTAAACAAAGCATTGTATGGCCTCAAACAAGCTCCTCGCGCTTGGTATGATACGATCAAAACTTCCTGAAGAGCAAAGGCTTCAAACCTGGATCCCTCGATCCCACACTCTTCACGAAGACATATGATGGTGAACTGTTTGTGTGCCAAATATATGTGGATGACATTATCTTCGGCTGCACCAACCAGAAGTATAGTGATGAGTTTGGATACATGATGCAAGAGCAATATCAGATGTCCATGATGGTGAGCTGAAATTCTTCCTTGGTCTTCAAATTCGTCAGCAAAGTAATAGCATCTTCATATCTCAAGAAAAATACCTCAAATATTGTCTGAAGAAGTTTGGAATGGAAGATTGCAAAGGTTACACGATGTCAATGCCAGCCAAACACCATCTGGGTCCCGACGACAATGGTAAAGAGTTCAATCAAAAGGTATACCGCTCCATGATTGGTTCCTTACTTTACCTATGTGCATCTAGGCCAGATATTATGCTTAGTGTTTGCATGTGTGCTCGATTCCAAGCGGCACCAAAGGAATCGCATCACTTAGCTGTGAAGCGAATTCTTCGATATTTGGCTTACACCCCAACACTCGGATTATGGTATCCAAAGGGCTCAAAATTTGATCTGGTTGGATTCTCGGATGCTGATTATGCTGGTGACATGGTGGATCGCAAGTCTACATCAGGCACATGTCACTTTCTGGGTCAATCACTTGTCTGTTGGTCTTCAAAGAAGCAGAACTGTGTATCACTCTCAACTGCTGAATCTGAATACATTGCTGCTAGATCTTGTTGCGCTCAGCTTCTATGGATGAAGCAAACTCTCAAGGACTATGGAATCAATCTGAAACAAGTGCCTCTCTTCTGCGACAACGAAAGCGCCATCAAGATTGCCAACAATCCAGTCCAGCACTCGAAGACAAAGCACATTGAAATTCGTCATCACTTTCTCAAAGATCATGTCATGAAGAAAGATTGACATCATTCACGTCAACACTGAAGAGCAACTGGCAGATATCTTCACAAAGCCCTTGGACGAGAAAAGGTTTTGCAAGTTATGGTGTGAGCTAAATATCTTGGAATCCTCAAATGTCCTGTGATCAGGCACACATCCTAACACTTATGCATGTTGATGACTTAGATGTGCAACACACGAAGTAAAGTATATCTTCAATCAATGAACACTTACATTCTGAGTGTGAATACATTAACATGGAATTTGACTTCGGAGCGCCACGATAATTGTGCGCCGTGTCTGGGTCTAATACTTCCTATACGGTGGGTAACGCCACCACCATTCTCTATTTGAAGTGTTTCACTCATGGCGTTATTTTTGCAATGTCTTCGCATTTAGTTTGTCTTCAAATTTCAATTTATCTTCATGATTTTCTTCACTATGTTGATTTGATTGCTTTCTGATATATATACTAGTGTTCTGTCCTCTAAAGCATTCACTTATAGCTATGTCTTCCTAGTTGAATCTTTTGAACTAAGTGAATGTGATTGGACCCTAATCTCTCTATGCTTTCTATCTCAAACTCTATCTGTCCAAATCATATGCATTCTATTGAAACTGTTGAATGTCTTCTCTGCGTCCTAGTCAGCAGAAGACACAGAGACAAACATTAAGTCTGTTTTAAATGATTCATCCTTATTGTTTGAAATCCGAAGAAGCCAGAGCAACCATCCGACATGCCTGGCGAGCGTGGGAACGTGGGACAACTCTGAGTATGTTGCATGCTTGCCATGTGCCCCTCAGATGTGAACCGCCAGGGGCACCTGTGTAATTGCGCTGTGCCACACACTTCCTTATAAATACATGTCCCCTGCGGTAAAGAAAACCCTCTTCCAACTCTCCACCTCGTCAAAACCCTAGCGCCACCACTAGCTCTCGACGACGTCAGTGATGAAGCGCTTAGCTGCCGCGACTTCTCCGACGCCGTCCTCACGCCGGCCGTGGACATCGTCCTCTCCGCCGCCGCCGTAGGTGCCCTCCGTCACCAAGTTAGGGCACGGTGGATTGAACTGCTCGGTCTCCTATTCATCCCATCTAGCAGTTCTTCGTGTGGTAAATATAACTCTATTTTTACCATCTTTTTGATCCTCAAAGATTCATCCTTTTTACCAAAATTGATTTCTGTCTATACAATGTTAGATCTATTATGTCTGCATCTCATACTGCCTAGTATATTCACTTAAACTTCATACCTAGTTTGATTCCTCACTTGTACTTATTCACGGATTCGTACAAATCTGGAACCAACTCTCAACATATAAGTGAATGTCTTCGCATCATGAGGTCAATGTCTTCAAACTGATTTATCTTCAAAATCTTTTGAGAATGCATATGACCTCTTCCCCTTCCCTCGCATCTCTAATGTTGTCACAGGTACATGTCCGTGGGGGAATCCCTTGGTTCTCATAGTCTGCATTCGTTTGCAGAATTCTTACAGCATCACATTAATTCTCCCGAAGCCAGTTCCTGTTTGTCCAGCAAGCGAAAGCCTTTGAACGTATTGACGCCATTCAGTTTGAAGTTCATGGCTGCGGAGAAATCAGTAAGGAAGGGTGGCAGACAACGTCGTGGGGGAACGTCAAAAGATTTGCATGATGACCTCGCAGAACTTTACAAGACAGATCCTGAAGAGAATTATCATCAGCGCAAGACACGAGTCCAATGGATTCGACGATATTGGGCTGAACAATGGTTCAAATACAAGTTCGTGACCCAGGAATATGCTGAGAAGAATGCTATCAAAAGTCCTTGGGGTGATATTCTCTATCGAGGCCTTCAACCTAAGAACAGAGCTGAAGCTATTGCACAGGGTTTCTATCCTTGTATGGTCCGTGGACCTCAGCCTGAAAATGCCGACCCATCATCATTGCTCTGGTGTCGTGACGATACTCTCTTCAAGCGCAACTTCTAGCATGCAAAGGCATCGGCCAAGGAAAACAAGAAGTCATTGGGATTAGACTTCAACCCTGGTCCCTCTGCTCCCCGTGCTGACGGCTCACGTGATGCAGAACCCAATGTCATCGGCCCCTTCTCCAACCTTGATGGCCTCATCACTTACATCTTGGTCCAAGGTGCCAAAGTGGATCATTCTGATAATGATGCTGACACTGATGAAGCCCCAGCTCCTCCTCCAAAGCTGTAGAAGCTAAAGAAGCCTAAGGCTTCAAGATCAACTGCTCCTCCAAAAGCTTCACGTGTGAAGCCACTGTCCACTGAACCTCTTGAAGACAGTGTGCAGTCTGAAGATCAATCACATATCTCCAAGAGGACGGAGAAGAAAAAGAAAATCGTCAAGCATACTAATCAGACCTTGACTCCTGCTGCCATTCTGCGAGAAGAGCACATTGATCTATCCAGCGATGAAGATCTTGCAGATGATGCCCTTGAGCAACTGATCAAGAGCAAGGAAGAAGCAGAGATCTTCAATAATTTGCCTCTCTTCGATGTGGCAATCATCCATAACTTCATTGATGAGTGGTTTGACACCCCAAATCTCAGCTTTGAAGATTTGCAACTTCCCATTGGCCTCAGCGTCTCCTTCAATGGCACCATTGCTTCTGAGCTAGCTCTTGCTCAGTGCATCGTTGAACTGAAGCACAAGATTGACTATGAGAAAGCTCAGTTCAAGAAGCATGTGGCAAAGCTCAGCGTGCAAGATGTCAGAAACTTCAAGATCATGCTGCACGAGCATAAAGAAGCCTTTCTCAAGAAGCGCGAAGAATCTCAAGGCTCCCGTGAGCGTATGAAGAGTCTGGCTGACAAGTGTGTGCTAGCCTACAATGAGGCTGAGAAGCGCAAGTCTCTTGGTCGTCCTGGCATTGACCCCAGAATGGCTGCAAAGAAGAAGAAGCTATCAACTGCCCAATCTGCATCTTCAAGGCAGGAAGCACCTCGCATAATCTTCCCAAGCAGCATGACTGGTTCGAAGCCAAAGGTCATGTCAACCGCTTCAGAACTAAAGAAGACGAGGGTTGCCGAGGCTGAAGCCAGAAAAAGGAAAAATACAGAAGCCTTTGATGCTGCTCCCTCCAAGAAGAAGCGCAAAACCAAGAAGAATCGGGCTGCTCCCATAGAGCCCTTAGTTGTTGAACCTATCTCAGTGGTTCGCCTTGCATCTGAACACCAAGAACGACGGATGATAGTTCATGAGCCTGCTTCCACAGAGGCTCATGAAGCTGAAGACATTCCAGCAGTTGATCCCACCGCTGCTGAAGACATTGGTCACAATGACAAGGTTGAAGATGATGAAGTTCTTCCTCAGATCGAACACAACTTGGTATCATCGCCTATTCTCACGAATAGCGAACTCATCAGCATTGGTCGTCCTCTGACGCCAATTGCTCAGGATGCATCATGGGCTGATCACCCACAGCAACAAGACTCCCCGAGTACTCCCCAACAACAACCACAAGTCACACCACCTGTGCAAGAAGAACAAGAAGACTTTGAGGCCCAGCCAACTCCATCTCCAAAGGCGTCGCCAGCATTACGCAGGCTTCGCAAAGGACCAGGGCCTCAGGTCCCTCTTTCGAGCATTCCAGAAGGAGAAGTGCACCACCCATCTGTTGCACATAAAGTGTTTCATGAAGCCACTCGAACTGTGAATGTCTCTGTGTCTGAAGCCCAAGCTACTGAAGACAATTCGGCTGCATCATCCAATGAAAAACAAGAAGATGAACGTGTCCCTACTCCCCCCATTACTGAAGAAGTTGTTCCTGATGTGAACGTGCCAGTGCCCGACCCTCCAGCTCATCAAGTGGAGGTTGAAAATCTTGAGGCTGCCACCACCAACACAAATGAAGCCAATGATGTAGTCATGGCTGAAGTAAATGTGGAGCCTGCACCAACCAATGTGCCCGAAGCCAATGATGCAACTGCTCCTGAAGTATCTGTTGTGCAGCCTGAAGCCTCGGTTGTTGCCACTGCTCCTGTTCCGCCACCAAGGCCCTATACCATTGAGCAAGCATACAATCATGGTCAGCTAACCACTGTCAGATGGCCCATTCTGGTCCCTCCGCCTACTGCCTCTGGTCCTCAGTTTGACTATCATGTTGCGCATAGGCCTCAGGTTTAGAAACCAAAGCCAAGACTGCCAAGGTTCCCCAGTACTGCCAGCTCCACAGGGTCCTTCAATGCAAATGGCTTCAAAAGCCACAACACCTTCTTTGACAGCGCAAAGAACCCTTACACAAGGCCGAGAATATCATCTGATCATTTCTGGAGCTATCAGCAGCGAAGCTATTACTCATGCGTTCTCTATGATCAAGGGTGCATTTTCCCTCATATGCGCCTCGACACTAAAGCCATTGCTGGACTGCCATGCTTAGAAGAATCACTTGACTGCTTTCGTGATGCAGGTCTGCTCAGCTTTGTGACAGACAAAGAACATTAGAATGAGGAACTTTTGCTTCAATTCTATGCTACCCTCCACATTCGCGGCTACAACAGGGATATAAAGACATGGGTTCTCGAGTGGATGATAGGAAATGTTCATCATGAAGCCAAAGCTCTTGACGTCATTGAGCTTACAGGCCTACCCACTCCCGGAGAGCTGTACGAACCTGATTGTCAACTCCACCACAATGCATTGGAGAGCATCTTCCATAAGCCAGAGCCCAACATGAGACAGATGTTGAGCATGATGAAGCCTCTGCCATCTGACGCTGAATACCCAAAGGAGTTCTTTGTTGATGACCTTGAGTATTTGCCTCGCACAATATATCACATCATCAGGCGAACTCTATGGCCTATCAAAGGGCATTCATCAGCGGCCAAACTTGAAGGAGCCATGAAGACATTGGTCTTTTACATCCTCAATGGCATCAGCTTCAGTACACAAGAATTCTTCATCCGGCAACTTTCTGCGTCTGGATCTGAACTTTTTGGCCTGAAATTTTATGCTCCATGGGTCATGCGCCTCATCAAGCTACACTCCTCTGTCAATTATCAACCCTCTGCTCACAATCATCTGATCTTTCTACCAGAGGTTGACATGTCAGTTGAAGCCATATACCCTGAGCCTGCCAAGAAGCCTCTTTGTCTTCAAAATGCTGATCACCAAAGCTTCACTCAGCCCATGGAAGGAGTCCAAGCAGTAACTCGTATATATCCAATGGCTGGGAACACTCGTCTGCCTCATCATGCGCAAACTGAAGCTACTGAGAGCACAATTTCCCAAAGGCCTAAGAAGCTCTCTCATGTTCTAAATGACTAAGAACTTCTTGTGGCACTGCATCAGAAACAAGATAAGCATCACTTTTGGCTTAAGCGACAGATGCAAAGCCTCTTGGTGGACGTCAATCGCATTCGAAATCTTGCCACCAAGAATGCTTTTATCACTCACGAGACCTGTCGGCGATCATGGAAGAGTTTGACGCTGCTTAGTGCTGAAGCAGATCTTCAAGACGATGGCTTCACTGAAAGATTCAAGTTTGACTCCACTCCTCCACGGAATGCTGTCCTATGTCCAACCCCATCCCTTGAAGACTCTAACTATTCTTCCTCCGCGGCAACTGTGAATGCCAGAGTGATCGATGATGAAGATGATGCTACTTCACCGCCCCCTACTTCTGCATGCATCAACACTGCACCAAGTACGTCTGCGCCACCAAACAACAACGACAACCCTGCTGCTTCACCTACTCATGAGAACGAGTAGATGCTCTATGTCTTCAAACCTTTTTGGTCCTTACTGACAAAAGGGGGAGAAGCGTATGAGTTGATAGTCTTCAAGCGGGTTCATTTGGGCGGTTGCTTTATATTTTGCCTAGTGTTTACAACTCTCGCTTTTTGATACATTTGGTTCTTTGAGTTGTAACACTTAAACTCGATGGTCGTCTGCTACTTATTTGCTTTTCTGTGATGCGATGATAAATTCCGCATGTGCGTTGATAACTTCCGCACTTAGATCATTCTGCAGACGTCCATTTTTCATTATGCATGTCATTCTCTTTGTTATATCATTTCATGCATGATGAATTATCTTCATAAGTTGAAGAGGATCTCCACAAGTACAACCTGCCATGTGCATTTGCATTCCAAAAGCAAATTACTTATATGCACATCTTCAGCGGGAGCCTTTGCTACTTATGAGGACAATAACCTATCCTTTACAATTTCACATACTGTATCCCCGTTGAAAACTTAAACCAGTTTGTCATCAATCACCAAAAAGGGGGAGATTGTAAGTGCATCTAGTGCCACCCCTAGTTGGTTTTGGAGTATTGACGACAAAGTTGGTTGAGGGACTAATGCGTTTGTGAGGATTGCAGGATAACGCAGGTTGTGTCCCTTATTGATTCAGTTTACCTACCGGAGATGACCCCTAAAAATGTATGAAGACATTGACGACAATGGTGGTATGTGAAGATATTCATATTGAAGACTATGACATGAGAAGACATTGAGTGAAGACTATGGAGCGCAAAGACTGTGTCGTCTCATTGTTTCCTTTTTCTTCGTTGCTGAGTCATAGGAACCACCGTACTGTTAAGTGGGGTCCAAGTGAACAAAGTCAGAATGACTGAAGTGATGCTCAACCCAAATCCTATGTCTTCGAGCGAAGACAATGAGAGCAAATCTTATCCAGAGCTGGATGAGTCAGCTTTGCTTGTAGCCCAACTAAAGTTGCCGTGTGTGTTTGAAATCTTATCGTTGGAACACGTGTCAATTCCTTAGTGACCCAGGGTCATTTCGGACATATCAGGTCGGGTTGCCTAGTGGCTATAAATAGCCCACCCCCAACACCATAAATTGATGGCTGCTTAGAGTTAGTGCACGGCTGTAGCGACCAGACCTCAAACAGTCTGATCTCTGTGCTCAGGTGTCATCCCTCGATCAGTAATGCTGACACCACACAGTACTTGAAGGATTTATAACAAAGTAGCAATCACACACTTATTACATCAAATGTCTCACGAGAGAACTAATTAAAATAAATATGGCTTAAGGCTATCTAATGACGATAACAGCGGAAGGCTTGGAAGATAAGCGAGTCCATCAACTCCACCGGCATCACTGAGTATAGAACCACGACCTAAAGGCACCTTACTCATCATCTGAAAAGTCTGCAACATGAAACATTGCAGCCCGAAAATGGGTCAGCACATGGAATATGCTGGCAATGTAACACATAGAGAAATATGATGGAATAAGCTATACTACATGCATATTTGGCTGGTGGAAAGCTCTATGGTTACAGTTTTGCGTAAAGCCAATTTTTCCCTACTGCAAAGGAATACATTTATTTAACTATCATGGTGGTTGTTAAACATTGAGAATGGTTGACAGCATTCTCAATCCCAATTAAGCATCATCATTAAACCCAACAAAATTAATTAAAGTAACATGATGAGATTCACACGATAATCCAAGTACTAGATACTCAAGATGTCCATAACCAGGGACACGACTAATCATGATTAGTTTGTTACACTCTATAGAGGTTTGCGCACTTTTCCCCACATGACTCGATCTCCTCCGTTTGATTTCTTGCACTACATGGTGTTAGAGAAACGGATGACTGAGACATAGTCTTTCAGAAGCGCTTGCACCTTGCGTAACGGGTAGACCGTACCAACCTACAACCCCTACATCAGCTAGTCTACCACTGTAAGAGTTCGCACGACTTAGTCAACTATGCTAGAGCCCATAGTAGCATGTGGCTGCACACAGAAGTTTCTAGCATGAAAAAATCTTATGATCCCTTTGAGCCTGGGTGGTGGTCTGAAGAAATACAGGCAAGTCTTGATGGAAACCAAGTGCCTCAATCCACCCAGATGTGTGTTTAAGTTGCCACCTTAAATAAACCATTAATCAACAATCTCACATCTGTCATGGATACACTCACCCAATCCACGTCTACTAGCATGGCATGGCATAATAAGAAAACGTAGAAGTAACTCCCAAAGGTTTGAAAATAAAATAGGTAATAGGTACTACCTCAACTACTTCCCAAAACCCACAAGTTAATTAGATACTAATCATGCAATGTTTGAGGATTGATCTAATGCATAAAAACTGGGTAATAAATAAGTATGATCAAAGTGTTACTTGCCTTGTTGATGATCCGCGAAACCTAGAGACTCGAAATAATAGGCGGCGCACTCCGGGTATTCTATCGCAGACAAACAAACAAGCATACAATAAGTACTCATCTAATGGACAAGTAAAACTCAAGTAAGAGATCTAACCAGAAAGTTCAACTTAAGAACTCCGGTTTGCAAAAGAAAACAAATCGAACGAAGATACGAAAGTCAAACGGCGAAGAAAACAACTTCATTTTACTAATCTGGATCTAAGTCAATTTTTACAGTAGCAAAAACTTGTTCAAGTTGGTTATTCCGAAAGAGGGTTTCGACACGAAACTCCAGGCGCTTGAATCACCTGATTCCGATAAATGAGCAAAAAGTTATACCAGAACGGAAATCGGATCAGAAATCGCGATCAAAAAATCGCGGATTAAATCCGAGAAAAAGAAAAACGACGAACAGCTTAACGAACGAACGTTCGTTAACTGGATCTAAACGACGAACACGTTCGTTAAAATGAACGAACGAGTGAACGCTCGCTATTTAACCGAACCAAAAAAAAATAAACCGATATAATAATAAAAACGGAAACTAAAAAACGGTGAAAAACCGAACGGTTTTTCGAGAAAACCAGCGGCGCAGAAATCGAGGCACCTCGGGCGACGGGTCGGCGAGGCGGCGGGCGACGGCTCCGGCGAGGTCGGCGGCTCCGGCAGTGGCGGCTGGCGGCGGCGGCGGCGGCTGTCGGCGGCGGCGCGGGGCTCGAGG
>NC_041381.1:252095382-252099674 GCF_002162155.2 Triticum dicoccoides
CGCGGCTAGGGTTTGGGCGGCGGTGGGCTGGCAGCTCGGTGGGCTGGCGGGGCGGGCTGGCGGCTCGGGGCGGCGCTTTATACAGGCTGCCCCCGGGCGGAGCCCCGCTCGGGTACGGCCCGTAGGTCGGTACATTTTTTTAAAAATAATTTCGCGCAGAAAATCAAACGAAAGAAATACTAAACGGACTCCAAAAATCCGAAATAAATTTTCCCCGGCTTCTAAAATCAAGCCGGACAAGATGAACATTTATTTGGGGCCTAAATGCAATTTTGGAAAACGCATATTTTTCCTAAATTCAAATAAAATAACGAAAGACTCCGAAATAAAATCCTATTTGAATTTATTATTAAATCCTCAATATTTCTTTATTTTGGGAAAGTCATTTTATTCCCTCTCTCATATTTTTGTAATAGAAATAATTGATGATAAAATAAATAAAATCAAATGATCCTATTCCCAAAATTTGAGAAAACTCAAATATGAAAATAACGAAATCCCCAACTCTCTCCGTGGGTCCTTGAGTTGCGTAGAATTTCTAGGATCAAAACCAAAAGAAAATAAAATATGATATGCATGGATGATCTAATGTATACATTCCAAATTGAAAATTTGGAATGTTACAAATCTACCCCCCTTAAGATGAATCTTGCCCTCGAGATTCGGGTTGGCTAGAAAATAGGTGAGGGTGGTCCTTGAGCAAATCTTCCTCTCGTTCCCAAGTGGCTTCATCCTCCGAGTGGTGGCTCCACTGAAGCTTACCGAACTTGATAACCTTGCTGCGGGTGACTCTGCTGGCAAACTCGAGAATCTTCACTGGTTTCTCCTCATAGGTCAAACTGTTATCCAACTGAATTTCTTCCAACGGCACTGTGTCTCTCAACGGTATATCAGCCATGTCTGCGTGGCACTTCTTCAACTGAGAAACATGGAACACATCGTGAATACCTGACAATCCCTCGGGTAATTCCAACTTGTAAGCAACTTCTCCCATACGTTCCAAAACATGATATGGTCCTACAAATCGGGGCGCTAACTTTCCTTTAACTCCAAATCGCTTAACTCCTCGAAGCGGGGATACTCAAAGATAAACTCTGTCTCCGACTTCATATTCTGTTTCCTTGCATTTTGAATCCGCGTAGCTCTTCTGCCTGGACTGGGCTACCTTGAGCCTTTCGCGAATTAACTTCACCTTCTGTTCAGACTCCTTAATCAAATCAGGTCCAAACAGCTGGCGGTCTCCAACCTCGTCCCATGACAACGGTGTCCTGCACCTCCTTCCGTACAAGGCTTCGAAAGGGGCCATTTTCAAACTGGTTTGATAGCTGTTGTTGTAAGAAAACTCTGCATAAGGAAAATTGTCATCCCAACTTGATCCATAATCTAGCGCACAAGCTCTCAGTATATCCTCCAAAATCTGATTGACTCTCTCGGTCTGTCCATCTGTCTGTGGATGAAAAGTTGTACTGAACTCTAGCCTGGTACCCAAAGTCTCGTGCAACTGCTTACAGAACTTTGAGGTAAACTGGGTTCCTCTATCTGATACGATACTCCTCGAAACTCCATGCAAACAGACGATCATGGTCATGTATATCTTGGCCAACTTAGCACTGGTGTAAGTGGTCTTTACTAGGATGAAATGTGCTACCTTCGTCAACCGATCAACTACAACCCAAATTGAGTCATAGCCGGAACGATTCCTTGGTAATCCTGTGATAAAATCCATGCCTAACTTATCCCACTTCCATTCGGGTATCGGCAATGGCTGTAGCAATCCTGCTGGCTTTTGATGCTCTGCTTTTACTCTTTGACATACATCGCAAACTGCTACGTACTCTGCAATGTCTTTCTTCATTCCGGTCCACCAGAATGTATCCTTCAAATCCAAATACATCTTGGTATTTCCTGGGTGAATCGAATACGGTGAATCATGTGCTTCTTGCAGAATCAACTTCCTGATCTCCAGGTCGTTGGGCACATATACACGGTCTTCAAACCATAGGGTATCGTGTTCATCCTCACGAAATCCTTTAGCTTTTCCCTTGCTCATCTTCTCCTTAATGGAAGCAACTTCCTTATCTGTCCTTTGAGCTTCTCTGATTTTATCCATCAAGGTGGACTGAATTTCCAACGCTGCTACATAGCCTCTCGGAACTATTTCCAAACATAGCTCCTAGAATTCCTCGGCTAATTCTTTTGGTAAACCTCTGGTCATTAGGGTGTTGACATGGCTCTTACGGCTCAATGCGTCTGCTACAATGTTAGCCTTCCCGGGGTGATAATGCAATCTCATATCATAATCTTTAATAAGCTCCAACCACCTCCTCTGCCTGAGATTCAACTCCTTTTGCGTGAAGATGTACTTTAAACTCTGATACCATCTTTGTAGCGACCAGACCTCATACAGTCTGATCTCTGTGCTTAGGTGTCATCCCTGGATCAGTAATGCTGACACCACACAGTACTTGAAGGATTTATAACAGAGAAGCAATCACACACTTATTACATCGAATGTCTCACGAGAGAACTTATTAAAATAAATATGGCTTAAGGCCATCTAATGACGATAACAGCGGAAGGCTTGGAAGATAAGCGAGTCCATCAACTCCAGCGGCATCACTGAGTATAGAACCACGACCGAAAGGCACCTTACTCGTCGTCTGAAAAGTCTGCAACATGAAACGTTGCAGCCCGAAAACGGGTCAGCACATGGAATATGCTGGCAATGTAAGAGAAATATGATGGAATAAGCTATACTACATGCATATTTGGCTGGTGGAAAGCTCTATGGTTACAGTTTTGCGTAAAGCCAATTTTTCCCTACTGCAAAGGAATAAATTTATTTAACTATCATGGTGGTTGTTAAACATTGAGAATGATTGACAGCATTCTCAATCCCAATTAAGCATCATCATTAAACCCAACAAAATTAATTAAAGTAACATGATGAGATTCACACGATAATCCAAGTACTAGATACTCAAGATGTCCATAACTGGGGACACGGCTAACCATGATTAGTTTGTTACACTCTGCATAGGTTTGCGCACTTTTCCCCACATGACTCGATCTCCTCCATTTGATTTCTCGCACTACATGGTGTTAGAGAAACGGATGACCGAGACATAGTCTTTCAGAAGCGCTTGCACCTTACATAACGGGTAGACCGTACCAACCTACAACCCCTACATCAGCTAGTCTACCACTGTAAGAGTTCGCATGACTTAGTTAATTATGCTAGAGCCCATAGTAGCATGTGGCTGCACACGGAAGTTTCTAGCATGAAAAAATCTTATGATCCCTTTGAGCCTGGGTGCCGGTCCGAAGAAATACAGGCAAGTCCTGATGGAAACCAGGTACCTCAATCCACCCAGATGTGTGTTTAAGTTGCCACCTTAAATAAACCATTAATCAACAATCTCACATCTGTCATGGATACACTCACCCAATCCACGTCAACTAGCATAGCATGGCATAATAAGCAAACGTAGAAGTAACTCCCAAAGGTTTGAAAATAAAACAGGTAATAGGTACTACCTCAACTACTTCCCAAAACCCACAAGTTAATTAGATCCTAATAATGCAATGTTTGAGGATTGATCTAATGCATAAAAACTGGGTAATAAAGAAGTATGATCAAAGTGTTACTTGCCTTGCTGATGATCCACGAAACCTAGAGACTCGAAATAACAGGCGGCGCACTCCGGGTATTCTATCGCAGACAAACAAACAAGTATACAATAAGTACTCATCTAATGCACATGTAAAACACAAGTAAGAGATCTAACCAGAAAGTTCACCTTAAGAACTCCGGTTTGCAAAAGAAAACAAATCGAACGAAGATACGAAAGTCAAACGGCGAAGAAAACAACTTCATTTTACTAATCTGGATCTAAGTCAATTTTTACAGTAGAAAAAACTTGTTCAAGTTGGTTATTCGGAACGAGGCTTTCGAGACGAAACTCCAGGCGCTTGAATCACCTGATTCCGATAAATGAGCGAAAAGTTATACCAGAACGGAAATCGGATCAGAAATCACGATCAGAAAATCGTGGATTAAATCCGAGAAAAAGAAAAACGATGAACAGCTTAACGAACGAACGTTCGTTAACTGGATCTAAATGACGAACACGTTCGTTAAAACGAACGAACGAGCGAACGCTCGCTATTTAACCGAACCAAAAAAATAAATCGATCTAATAATAAAAAACGGAAACTAAAAAAATCGACGAAAAACCGAACGGTTTTTCGAGAAAACCGGCGGCTCAGAAATCGAGGCACCTCAGGCGCCG
>NC_041381.1:252100531-252131479 GCF_002162155.2 Triticum dicoccoides
GCTGGCGGCGTGGGGCTCGAGGCGGCGCTGGGCTCGAGGCGGCGGCGCGGCTAGGGTTTGGGCGGCGGTGGCTGGCGGCTCGGTGGGCTGACGGGGCGGGCTGGTGGCTCGGGGCGGCGCTTTATATAGGCTGCCCTCGGGCGGAGTCCCGGTCGGGTACGGCCCGTAGGTCGGTTCATTTTTTTTAAAATAATTTCGCGCAGAAAATCAAACGAAAGAAATACTAAACGGACTCCAAAAATCCCGAAATAAATTTTCCCCGACTTCTAAAATCAAGCCGGATAAGATGAACATTCATTTTGGGCCTAAATGCAATTTTGGAAAACGCATATTTTTCCTAAATTCAAATAAAATAACGAAAAACTCCAAAATAAAATCCTATTTGATTTTATTATTAAATCCTCAATATTTCTTTATTTTGGGAAAGTCATTTTATTCCCTCTCTCATATTTTTGTAATAGAAATAATTGATGATAAAATAAATAAAATCAAATGATCCTATTCCCAAA
The DNA here is from genome assembly GCF_002162155.2 of Triticum dicoccoides. Lineage (NCBI taxonomy): Eukaryota > Viridiplantae > Streptophyta > Magnoliopsida > Poales > Poaceae > Triticum > Triticum dicoccoides. Next base: position 252,101,041 of record NC_041381.1, read on the forward strand.
ATTTAAGAAAACTCAAATATGAAAATAACGAAATCCCCAACTCTCTCCGTGGGTCCTTGAGTTGCGTAGATTTCCTAGGATCCAAACCAAAAGCAAATAAAATATGATATGCATGGATGATCTAATGTATAACATTCCAAATTGAAAATTTGGGATGTTACAACGGCTTTTGTCATTTGAGAGCAACCCACCTCGAAGCCTTTGAGAGAGAGAAATCCTTGCGAGGACCAAGCCCAAACACCCAGAGCCAAAGAGTGTTAGGCATCACTGAAGTCTTTCTGTCTGTGTGACCTGAAGACTTATTACACTTGAGGACTGTGAATCCTCCAGCCGGTTAGGCGTCGCGTTTTGAGCATCCAAGAGTCATTGTGGATCGCCGGTGAATGAAGTCTGCGAAGGTTCGAAAGTCTACCTTGAAGACTTACCAGAGTGATTGGGCGAGGACTATGTGTCCTTAGCTCAAGGGGAATAAGGTGAAGACGTGGTCTTCTGAGTTGAATCTCAGCCACCCTAACCAGACGTACAGTTGTCACAGCAACTGGAACTGGTCCAACAAATCCTGTGTCTTCAACAAGTAAATGGTTCTATCCTCTCCCTCCCTTTACTTAGAGTTTGTCTTCACGAAGTCATTGCCTATCTGTTGTACCTGTTTGACTTCATTGCTTGACTACTATCGTTGATTGGCTTCATACTATCTTCCATCCTGATCCTTACTACTAAGCTGCTATTAGTCTTGTACTTTCACATCATTGCATACCTATGGTTTGCTTGTTTTAGTTTATCTTCCGCTGCATATAAATTAGGTCATATTGTTTGTCTTCGAAACTTCCACGTTTTGAAGACTTTCATAAAAATCGCCTATTCACCCCCCCTCTAGTCGATAACTAGCACTTTCAAATACTAAGATAAGTTTGATGCTTGATAATTGTTTTGAGATATGAAGATGGTGATATTAGAGTCATGCTAGTTGAGTAGTTATGAATTCAAAGAATACTTGTGTTGAACTTTGTGACTCCCGTAGCATGCACGTATGGTGAACCGTTGTGTGATGAACTCGAAGCATGATTTATTTATCGATTGTCTTCCTTATGAGTGGCGGTCGGGGACGAGCGATGGTCTTTTCCTACCAATCTATCCCCCTAGGAGCATGCGCGTAATACTTTGCTTTGATAACTTCTAAATTCTTGCAACAAGTATATGAGTTCTTTATGACTAATGTTGAGTACATGGATTATACGCACTTTTCCCATCCTTCCACCTTTGCTAGCCTCTCTAATACCGCGCACTTTTCACCGGTATCATACACCCACCATATACCTTCCTCAAAAGAGCCACCATACCTACCTATCATGGCATTTCCATAGCCATTCCGAGATATATTGCCATGCAACTTTCCACCATTCTGTTTATTATGACACGGTCCATGATTGTCATATTGCTAGCATGATCATGTAGTTGACATTGTATTTGTGGCACAACCACCGTTCATAATTCTTTCATACATGTCACTCATGATTCATTGCATATCCCGGGACACCACCGGAGGCATTCATATAGAGTCATACTTTGTTCTAAGTATCGAGTTGTAATTGTTGAGTTGTAAGAAAAATAAAAGTGTGATGATCATCATTATTAGAGCATTGTCCCAAGTGAGGAAAGGATGATGGAGACTATGATTCCCCCATAAGTCGGGATGAGACTCCGGACAAAAAAAAAAGAGGCCATAAAAAAAGAGAAGAGAAAGGCCCAAATAAAAAAATGAGAGAAAAAGAGAGAAGGGACAATGCTACTATCCTTTTACCACACTTGTGCTTCAAAGTAGCACCAAGATCTTCATGATAGAGAGTCTCTCATTTTGTCACTTTCATATACTAGTGGGAATTATTCATTATAGAACTTGGCTTGTATATTCCAATGATGGGCTTCCTCAAAATGCCCTAGGTCTTCGTGAGCAAGCAAGTTGAATGCACGCCCACTTAGTTTCTTTTGTAGAGCTTTCATATACTTATAGCTCTAGTGCATCCGTTGCATGGCAATCCCTACTCACTCACATTGATATCTATTGATGGGCATCTCCATAGCCCGTTGGTACGCCTAGTTGATGTGAGACTATCTTCCCTCTTTTTGTCTTCTCCGCAAGCACCCTTATATTCCACCTATAGTGCTATATCCATGGCTCACGCTCATGTATTGCGTGAAGATTGAATTTTTTTTGAGAATGTCATAAGTATGAAACAATTGCTTGGCTTGTCATCGGGGTTGTGCATGATTTAAATATTTTGTGTGGGGAAGATGGAGCATAGCCAGACTATATGATTTTGTAGGGATAACTTTCTTTGGCCATGATATTTTGAGAAGACATGATTGCTTTGAATAGTATGCTTGAAGTATTATTATTTTTTATGTCAATATGAACTTTTGTCTTGAATCTTTCGGATCTGAATATTCATATCACAATTAAGAAGATTTACATTGAAATTATGCCAAAGTATCACTTCGCATCAAAAATTCTTTTATATCATTTACCTACTCGAGGACGAGCAAGAATTAAGCTTGGGGATGCCTGATACATCTCCAACGTATCTATAATATTTGATTGCTCCATGCTACTTTATCTACTATTTTGGACTATATTGGGCTTTATTTTCCACTTTTAGATTATTTCTGGGACTAACCTATTAATCGGAGGCCCAACCCAGAATTGCTGTTTTTTTCCTATTTCAGTGTTTCGAAGAAACGGAAAATCAAACAGAGTCCAAACGGAATGAAACCTTCGAGAACGTGTTTTTCCAACCGAACGTGATCCAGAAGACTTGGACCCTACTCCAAGAAGTGACAGAGGCGGTCACGAGGGTGGAGGGCACGCCCCCCTGGGCGCGCCCCCTACCTCGTGGGCCCCCTGACGCTCCACTGACGTACTCCTTCCTCCTATATATACCTACGTACCCCGAATGATCAGAACAGGAGCCAAAAACCTAATTCCACCGCCGCAACCTTCTGTATCCACGAGATCCCATCTTGGGGCCTGTTCTGGAGCTCCGCCGGAGGGGATATCCATCACGGAGGGCTTCTACATCAACACCATAGCCCCTCCGATGAACTGTGAGTGGTTTACTTCAGACCTTCGGGTCCATAGCTAGTAGCTAGATGGCTTCTTCTCTCTTTTTGGATCTCAATACAAAGTTCTCCCCCTCTCTTGTGGAGATCTATTTGATGTAATCTTCTTTTTGCGGTGTGTTTGTTGAGACCGATGAATTGTGGGTTTATGATCCAGTATTATCTATGGAAAATATTTGATTCTTCTCTGAATTATTTTATGTATGATTGAGTTATCTTTGCAAGTCTCTTCGAATTATCCTTTTTGGTTTGGCCAACTAGACTGGTAGTTCTTGCAATGGGATAAGTGCTTAGCTTTGGGTTCGATCTTGCGATGTCCTTACCCAGTGACAAAAAGGGTTGTAAGGCACGTATTGTATTGTTGCCATCGAGGATAACAAGATGGGGTTTTTATCATATTGCATGAATTTATCGCTCTACATCATGTCATCTTGCTTAAGGCGTTACTCTGTTTTTACTTAATACTCTAGATGCATGCTGGATAGCGGTCGATGAGTGGAGTAATCGTAGTAGATGCAGAATTGTTTCGATCTACTTGTTTTGCACGTGATGCCTATATACATGATCATTGCCTGGATATACTCATAACTATGCTCAATTCTGTTAATTGCTCAACAGTAATTTGTTCATCCACCGTAGAATACTTATGCTTTTGAGAGAAGCCACTAGTGAAACCTATGGCCCCCGGGTCTATTCTCATCATATCAATCTCTATCACTTTATTTACTTGCTTTGTTTTTGCTTTGCCTTTTACTTTTTACCGTGCATCTATCTATCAAAAATATCAAAAATATTATTTATTATCTCTATCAGATCTCACTCTCGTAAGTGACCGTGAAGGGATTGACAACCCCTAATCGCGTTGGTTGCGAGTAGCTATCGTTTTGTGTAGGTACGAGGGACTTGTGTGTGGTCTCCTACTGGATTAATACCTTGGTTCTCAAAAACTAAGGGAAATACTTACGCTACTTTACTGCATCATCCTCTCCTCTTCGAGGAAATCCAACGCAATTTTCAAGAGGTAGCAAGAAGAATTTCTGGCGCCGTTGCCGGGGAGGCTCATGCAAGCAAGTCAGCAAAACCAAGTACCCATCACAATCCCTATCTCTCGCATTACATTATTTGTCATTTGCCTCTGGTTTTCCTCTCCCCCACTTCACCCTTGCCGTTTTATTCGCCCTTCCTCCGTTCAATCTTGTGTTACCATGTGCCTTCTTTTTGCTTGCATCTTCGCTTGCTAAAATTTTATGGATCCTCATCCACTTGCTAATCTCTTTAAGAGATCCAATTATGATGAACCTATTGCTAGTGAATTGAGTGCACTAGATTATCTTTATGAGGTTTTGCCTGAAATTCGTGAATCTAAAAATTGTGATGAAATACTTTATGAAGCGATTCACGATAGATCTTTGAATAAAAAGCATGATTGCAATGATTTTACTATAAATTCTCTTAATGTCAATTGTGTTAATGATACGCAAAACCTCAAGCTTGGGGATGCTAGTTTTGCTATGACTACCCATTTGTTGCAATGATCATGATTGGGGTGATTCTTCTTATGATTCTGAAAATTTATTTAAGCCTCATGATGATTATGAGATTGATAATAGTGTTTGCAATAATATCGAAAGTGGGTTTGGAAGAGTGTCAACTTTAGATCCTACATATTTGGAGTATGTTCAATCTTATGATATTTTTGATAAAAGTGTGTTTGGAGAGGTCATGACTTTAGTTAATGTTAATCCCTCTATCTTGGAAGAGTGTCAACTTTGCATGCATGTGGATCGTGTTGAGAATATGTCTTTTGATAGCTATATTGTTGAAATTTCTTATGATTCCACATGTAATTATTATGAGAGAGGAATATATGGTTGTAGAAATTTTCATGTTGCTAAATTACCTCTCATTATGTTGAGATTGCTATTGTTTCTTTCCGCTTCCTTCCGTATGCTAGTTTTTGCTTGCCTTGATAATTTCTTTGCCTATAAGATGCCTATCCATAGGAAGTATGTTAGACTTAGATGTGTTTGTCACGTGTTTTATGATGCTCTCTTTGTTCTTCAATTCTTGTCTTCCTTGTGAGCATCATTGAAATCTCAATGCCTAGCTAGGGGCGTTAAACGATAGCGCTTGTTGGGAGGCAACCCAATTTTATTTGTGCTTTTTGTTTTTGCTTCTGTTTAGGAATAAATAATCCATATAGCTTCTGTTGGGATGTAGTTTTATGTTTTAATTAGTGTTTGTGCCAAGTAGAACCTATAGGATAACCTACGATGATAGTTGATTTGATTCTGCTGAAAAACAGAAACTTTGCACGCACAAATATAATTTTGTTAAATCACAAGAACGTGCGTTTGCATTGATTCTTTTTGCTGCTGTTCAATAAACAAATTGTCCAGGACTTTCTATGTTGGTAGAATTTTTAGAGTTCCAGAAGTTTGCGTTAGTTACAGATTGCTACAGACTGTTCTGTTTTTGACAGATTCTGTTTTACGTGTGTTGTTTGCTTATTTTGATGAATCTATGGCTAGTGAAATAGTTTATAATCCATATAGAAGTTGGAATACAGTAGGTTTAACACCAATATAAATAAAGAATGAGTTCGTTACAGTACCTTGAAGTAGCCTTTTGTTTTCTTTATCTAACGGAGCTCACGAGATTTCTGTTGAGTTTTGTGTTGTGAAGTTTTCAAGTTTTTGGTGAATTCTTTTGATGGATTATGGAACAAGGAGTGGCAAGAGCCTAAGCTTGGGGATGCCCATGGCACCCCCAAGATAATCGAAGGACACCAAAAAGTCAAAGCTTGGGGATGCCCCGGAAGGCATCCCCTCTTTCGTCCACTTCCATCGGTAATTTACTTGGAGCTATATTTTTATTCACCACATGATATGTGTTTTGCTTGGAGCGTCTTGTATTATTTGCGTCTTTGCTTGTTAGTTTACCACAATCATCCTTGCTGTACACACCTTTTGAGAGAGCCATATATGAATTGGAATTTATTAGAATACTCTATGTGCTTCACTTATACCTTTTGAGCTTGAGAGTTTTGCTCATAGTGCTTCACTTATATCTTTTGAGCGTGATAATTTTTGCTCTAGTGCTTCACTTATATCTTTTAGAGCACGGTGGTGGATTTGTTTTCAAGAAACTATTGATCTCTCATGCTTCACTTGGATTATTTTGAGAGTCATTAATAGCATGGTAATTCGCATAATGTTAATATACTTGGTGTTCAAGATATGTGAACTTTCTTTTGAGTGCGTTGAATACTAAGATAAGTTTGATGCTTGATAATTGTTTTGAGATATGAAGATGGTGATATTAGAGTCATGTTAGTTGAGTAGTTATGAATTCAAAGAATACTTGTGTTGAAGTTTGTGATTCCTGTAGCATGCACGTATGGTGAACCGTTATGTGATGAACTCGGAGCATGATTTATTTATTGATTGTCTTCCTTATGAGTGGCGGTCGGGGACGAGCGATGGTCTTTTCCTACCAATCTATCCCCCTAGGAGCATGCGCGTAATACTTTGCTTTGATAACTTCTAAATTCTTGCAACAAGTATATGAGTTCTTTATGACTAATGTTGAGTCCATGGATTATACGAACTTTTCCCATCCTTCCACCTTTGCTAGCCTCTCTAATACCGCGCACTTTTCGCCGGTATCATACACCCACCATATACCTTCCTCAAAAGAGCCACCATACCTACCTATCATGGCATTTCCATAGCCATTCCGAGATATATTGCCATGCAACTTTCCACCGTTTCGTTTATTATGACACGCTCCATCATTGTCATATTGCTAGCATGATCATGTAGTTGACATTGTATTTGTTGCAAAGCCACCGTTCATAATTCTTTCATACATGTCACTCATGATTCATTGCATATCCCGGTACACCGCCGGAGGCATTCATATAGAGTCATACTTTGTTCTAAGTATCGAGTTGTAATTGTTGAGTTGTAAGAAAAATAAAAGTGTGATGATCATCATTATTAGAGCATTATCCCAAGTGAGGAAAGGATGATGGAGACTATGATTCCCCCATAAGTCGGGATGAGACTCCGGACAAAAAAAAGAGGCCATAAAAAAGAGAAGAGAAAGGCCCAAATAAAAAAATGAGAGAAAAAGAGAGAAGGGACAATGCTACTATCCTTTTACCACACTTGTGCTTCAAAGTAGCACCAAGATCTTCATGATAGAGAGTCTCTCATTTTGTCACTTTCATATACTAGTGGGAATTATTCATTATAGAACTTGGCTTGTATATTCCAATGATGGGCTTCCTCAAAATGCCCTAGGTCTTCGTGAGCAAGCAAGTTGGATGCACACCCACTTAGTTTCTTTTGTAGAGCTTTCATATACTTATAGCTCTAGTGCATTCGTTGCATGGCAATCCCTACTCACTCACATTGATATCTATTGATGGGCATCTCCATAGCCCGTTGGTACGCCTAGTTGATGTGACACTATCTTCCCTCTTTTTGTCTTCTCCACAAGCACCCTTATATTCCACCTATAGTGCTATATCCATGGCTCACGCTCATGTATTGCGTGAAGATTGAAAAAGTTTTGAGAATGTCATAAGTATGAAACAATTGCTTGGCTTGTCATCGGGGTTGTGCATGATTTAAATATTTTGTGTGGGGAAGATGGAGCATAGCCAGACTATATGATTTTGTAGGGATAACTTTCTTTGGCCATGATATTTTGAGAAGACATGATTGCTTTGAATAGTATGCTTGAAGTATTATTATTTTTTAGGTCAATATGAACTTTTGTCTTGAATCTTTCGGATCTGAATATTCATATCACAATTAAGAAGATTTATATTGAAATTATGCCAAAGTATCACTCCGCATCAAAAATTCTTTTTTATCATTTACCTACTCGAGGACGAGCAGGAATTAAGCTTGGGGATGCCTGATACATCTCCAACGTATCTATAATTTTTGATTGCTCCATGCTACTTTATCTACTGTTTTGGACTATATTGGGCTTTATATTCCACTTCTATATTATTTTTGGGACTAACCTATTAACCGGAGGCCCAGCCCAGAATTGATGTTTTTTGCCTATTTCAGTGTTTCGAAGAAACGGAGTATCAAACGGAGTCCAAACGGAATGAAACCTTCGGGAACGTGATTTTCCAACCAAACGTGATCGAGGAGACTTGGACCCTACTCCAAGAAGTGCCAGAGGCAGTCACGAGGGTGGTGGGCGCACCCCCCTGGGCGCGCCCCCCTACCTCGTGGGCCCCCTGACGCTCCACCGACGTACTCCTGCCTCCTATATATACCTACATACCCCCGAACGATCAGAACAAGAGCCAAAAACCTAATTCCACCGCCGCAACCTTCTGTATCCACGAGATCCCATCTTGGGGCCTGTTCGGGAGCTCCGCCGGAGGGGGCATCCATCACGGAGGGCTTCTACATCAACACCATAGCCCCTCCGATGAAGTGTGAGTAGTTTACTTCAGACCTTCGGGTCCATAGCTAGTAGCTAGATGGCTTCTTCTCTCTTTTTGGATCTCAATACAAAGTTCTCCCCCTCTCTTGTGGAGATCTATTCGATGTAATCTTCTTTTTGCGGTGTGTTTGTTGAGACCGATGAATTGTGGGTTTATGATCCAGTATTATCTATGGAAAATATTTGATTCTTCTTTGAATTCTTTTATGTATGATTGAGTTATCTTTGCAAATCTCTTCGAATTATCCTTTTTGGTTTGACCAACTAGATTGGTAGTTCTTGCAATGGGAGAAGTGCTTAGCTTTGCGTTCGATCTTGCGGTGTCCTTACACAGTGACAGAAAGGGTTGCAAGGCACGTATTGTATTGTTGCCATCGAGGATAACAAGATGGGGTTTTTATCATATTGCATGAATTTATCGCTCTACATCATGTCATCTTGCATAAGGCGTAACTCTGTTTTTACTTAATACTCTAGATGCATGCTGGATAGCGGTCGATGAGTGGAGTAATTGTAGTAGATGTAGAATCCTTTCGATCTACTTGTTTTGGACGTGATGCCTATATACATGATCATTGCCTAGATATACTCATAACTATGCTCAATTCTGTCAATTGCTCAACAATAATTTCTTCACCCACCGTAGAATACTTATGCTCTTGAGAGAAGCCACTAGTGAAACCTATGGCCCCCGGGTCTATTCTCATCATATCAATCTCTATCACTTTATTTACTTGCTTTGTTTTTACTTTGCCTTTTACTTTTTACCTTGCATCTATCTATCAAAAATATCAAAAATATTATTTATCATCTCTATCAAATCTCACTCTCATTAGTGACCGTGAAGGGATTGACAACCCCTAATCGCGTTGGTTGCGAGTAGCTATCGTTTTGTGTAGGTACGAGGGACTTGTGCATGGTCTCCTATGGGATTGATACCTTGGTTCTCAAAAACTGAGGGAAATACTTACGCTACGTTGCTGCATCATCCTCTCCTCTTCGGGGAAATCCAACGCAGTGCTCAAGAGGTAGCACCTCCTGACAGACTTTGAGGTAAGTAATTCGAATTATGAGAAAGTATCACTGTATAGACAGTAGCCCCTGATTCTCTGTTTGGTGTTCGAAAAGAAAGGCCGAACAGAGGATCAAATATTATTCCCAGGAGTCTAATCATGTTATGTCTATGTGAATGAGCAGGCGTCGCTGCTGGCCACCGCTGTCGCCACTGCGGAGGTCACCGGACTGAGGCAGAAACTGGGGCGGGCCGGAGAAGAGCTCGTACTCATGAAGAGGCAGCTCGAGGAGAACAAAGGTAAGTAATACCCCGTCTGAATCTTATATAAAGGAAAAAATCAGTGATGCTAATAGAAGCATGATGAATTTTAATAGGGGCCACGACCGAAGTGGCGGCCCTTAAGAAGGCGCTGTCCGAGGCTGAAGGCAAAGCGGCCAAGGAGCGCACCGAGCGCGAAAAACAAGAGGCTCGACTTGATGAGGTCCAGCAAGAGCTCCAGGATTTCGTCAAAAAATTTGAGTCCCTGGAGCGTGACTCCAAGACGCAATAGTCAGAGCTTGCGAAGGCCCGTCAAAGCGCGCTAGATGCCAAGGCCGAAGCCCAGAAGGCCCTCCAGGAAATTGAGGCGGCCAAGAAGATAGTTGTGGGTAAGGCTTTCATTATGCAAAGCAAGCATGTGAAGGAGACTTTCCTTTTATTTACCTGAATTCGGAGCTCTTCAGGAGCATTTGCAGATCTGCCTCGCAGTATCTCTGATGTCGCAGCATTCTACCGGGCTGAGGAAGTGAGCTCGACGGATAAGCTGTTTTGGTACCAGTATATTGGGGCCAAACATCCGATGCCCTTGAGTGACCAGCTGAAGCAACTGGCCGAACTTCACAAGGCGGCCGAAATGGCCATGAAGGACTTCATAGTCCGGCTGTGGCCTGGCGAGCCCCTACCCAGCAGCTACTTCAGCCTTGTCGAGCGGATGGTAAATGCATGTCCGTAGTTTGAAGTCGTTAAGCGATCCATCTGCATTAAGGGTGCGCGCAGGGCCTTGCCCCGTGCGAAAGTGCACTGCGGGAAGATGGACACCGTGAAGCTGGTGACAGAGGGGCCGCCGAAGGGCAAGGAGCATCGCCACCCCGAACAGTACTATGACAATGTTATTAAGGGTGACCGCTGAGGGAGTCCTGGATTACGGGGTATCCGGATAGCCGGACTATATACTTTGTCCAGACTGTTGAACCATGAAGATACAAGACTCAAGACTTCGTCCCATGTCCGGATGGGACTCTCCTTTGCATGGAAGACAAGCTTGGCGATCCAGATATTAGATTTCCTTCTTTGTAACCGACTCTGTGTAAACCCTAGCCCCCTCCGGTGTCTATATAAACTGGAGAGTTTGATCCGTATAGGGACAATCATAATCATCATAGGCTAGCTTCTAGGGTTTATCTTCTACGATCTCGTGGTAGATCAACTCTTGCAATACTCATATCATCAAGATCAATCAAGCAAGAAGTAGGGTTTTACCTCCATCGAGAGGGCCCAAACCTGGGTAAAACATCGTGTCCCTTGCCTCCTATTACCATTAGCCTAAGATGCATAGATCGGGACCCCCTACCCAAGATCCACCGGTTTTGACACCGACATTGGTGCTTTCATTGAGAGTTCCTCTGTGTCGTCGCTGCAAAGCTCGATGGCTCCTTCAATCATCAACAACCATGTGGTCCACGGTGAGACTTTTCTCCCCGAACAGATCTTCGTGTTCGGCGGCTTCGCACTATGGGCCAATTTGCTTGGCCATCTGGAGCAGATCGACAGCTATGCCCCTGGCCATCAGGTCAGGTTTGGAAACTTGAACTACATGGCCGATATCCGTGGAGACTTGATCTTCGATGGATTCGGCCTACGCCAGGAGCACCGAGCAGTCACGATCAGCACGGCTTAGACCTGCTATCGGACAATACTCGGGATATCGCACCTGCAGGAGCCCCAGACATAAATCTGAGGTGATTGCGTCGTCCGAGGATGGGTGGATGGACCCTGCCTCGGAGGCCGCACACTCATCGGCGGTAGAGCTGAACACAGACTTTACCCCCAAAGAAGCATGTGTCTCCGGACCCCTGGACTCGTGTCTGGCTGTAGGTCCCAGACCGCGCACCCCCGAGCCAGCCGAATCTTGCTGGGCTCCAGTAATGGAATTTGCCGCTGCAGATATCTTCCAGCACTCGCCCTTTGGCGACATGCTGAACTCACTAAAGTCTCTCTCTTTGTCAGGAGACTCTTGGCCGAACTATGTCCGGCTCAAGGGGGAAGAAGGCGACGAAGAAATTCGTTGCCCACCCACCACCCACTTCATAGCCACTGTCAATGACGTAACAGACATGCTTGACTTCGACTCTGATAACACTAACGGATGGACGTCGGCGCAGGAGACGATTCAGAACCACCACCCACGGGGCGCTGGACTGCCACCTCATCATATGATATAGGGACAATTGCATTTTTACCCCTACTTGGTTCCTACCCACGGGTTTTGCCCTTACTTTTCGAGCTTGCTCTGTTTTGCCCTTACTTTTTCCATCGAGGTCCCTCGAATGCTCTTTGACTATTTGACCAAAACTTTGAAAATTCATAACTAATTCATATGAACTCAGAAAAATGCAAATAAGATATCAAAATGTTTAGATAAACATTACCTTTATGAGCATATCATTTGCATTCAGGACAAAAGCATCATTTAAACTACCCAAGGTAATCAATATTATTAACATTATTAATAATAAATAGGTATAAACAATATTTTTTCATGAATAAAAATTACAAGCATATGTAGGTGATGTTTTCTTAACATCCTGATACCTTATTTGCATTTTCCTGAGTTTGTATCAACTTGTTATGAAGTTTCCAAATAATGGTCAAAGTTGTTAGAACATTCATAACAAGTTGATACAAACTCACAAAAATGCCAATAAATTATCAGGATGTTCAGAAAACATCACCTACATTTGCATGCAATTTTTATTCATGAAAAAAATATTGTTTATACCTATTTATTTTTAATAATGTTAATAATATTAATTACCTCGGGTAGTTTAAACGATGCTTTTGTCCTGAATGCAAATGATATGCCCATAAAGGTAATGTTTATCTGAACATTTTGATATCTTATTTGCATTTTTCTGAGTTCATATGAATTAGTTATGAATTTTCAAAGTTTTGGTCAAACGGTCAAAGGGCATTCGAGGGACCTCGATGGAAAAAGTAAGGGAAAAACTGAGCAAGCTCGAAAAGTAAGGGCAAAACCCAGGTGTAGGAACCAACTAGGAGTAAAAATGTAATTGTCCCTATGATATATACATGGTGGATACGCCTAAGGAAGACGATGGCGACAAAACGGAGGATAAAGCCCCCGGACAAAAGCCAAAACGACGGTGCAGACGCTGCTCTAAGTCCAGGCACAGTAAAAATAGCGATAACAACGCTAGAAAGATCGACACCCCAGTCAACTCCGAAGGCAACAACGACCATATGGACCCAGCGATGGAGCAGGATGAGCCAGGTCACACCGAACACAGCCCGGAGCAGACGCTCGATCACAGTGATCCCGAGGGACGAACTCATCAAACTGCCTCAGGACAGGAGCACAGTCCGGACGACGACGCATTCATCATCCCGGAAACACGTTTGGAATGAGATAACCTCCACAGAAGGCTTATGGCAACTGCGAGAAGTCTAAAGAAGCAGAAGCAAAGGCTTAAAGCCGCACAGGAAACACTCAATTGCAGATGGAATAAAGTACTAGACACTAAAGAAAAATACAGCGACGATCGCCACACAAATAGCTATCCAAAGCGCATGCTGTTGCCAGAATTCGACGATGAGGCCGTTCCACCGAAGAACAATACGGCCAATAGGCCGGACCAACCACTTCGTGACCGCAATAGAGCAGCTACTGACGCCGCACACGATTTACGTGAGATTCTGGATAAAAAGGCCGGAGCGATCAGGTCCATCTATGGATCTAGAGGACACGTTCCGGTGCGGGATTATGGTCGCCAAAACGATCAAACTGATCGAGTACCAGTTCGGAATCAACACCGAACACAACAACAGCTGACTGCATGCCACAACACGTCCAGATACAGAGGGGCTACTCACCCTCTGTGCTTCACCGAAGAGGTACTGGACCACGACTTTCCACAGGGTTTCAAACCTGTGAACATAGAGGCATATGACAGAACAACAGACCTCGGGGTCTGGATTGAGGATTTTATCCTGCATATCCACATGGCTCGTGGGGACGACCTCCACGCCATCAAATACCTTCCCCTCAAGTTGAAGGGACAGCTCGGCACTGGTTGAAAAGCCTCCCCAAAAATTCAATCAGAAGTTGGGAGGAACTCGAGGATGCTTTCAGGGCAAATTTTCGAGGGACCTATGCCTGACCTCCGGACGCGGACGATTTAAGTCACATAATTCAACAGCCCGGAGAGTCCGCCCGCAAGCTTTGGAACAGATTCCTCACTAAGAAGAATCAAATTGTCGATTTTCTGGATGCCAAAGCCTTAGCGGCCTTCAAGCACAGTATCCGAGATGAGTGGCTTGCCAGACACCTCGGCCAAGAAAAGCCATGGACAATGGCAGCCTTAACAAGCCTTATGACCCGCTTTTGCGTGGGTGAAGATAGTTGGTTGGCCCGTAGAGGCACCAGCGACCCAAGTACATCCGAAATCAGGGATGGCAACAGGAAGCCACGACGCAATAAAAACAAACGTCGAAACAAGGAAGAAAGTTCGGATAACACAACGGTCAACGCCGGATTCAGGGGCTCTCGACCCGGCCAACAAAAGAAGCCACTTAAATGCAGCAAAGAAGGACCGTCCGGCCTGAACAAAGTCCTGGACAGACTATGCCAAATCCATGGCACCCCCGAAACACCTGCGAACCACACTCACAGAGAATGCTGGGTCTTTAAGCAGGCCGGCAAATTAAATGTCGAACACAAGGGAAGTGAAACACCAAGTGAAGACGAGGATGAGCCTCGCGAGCCGAACACTGGGGGACAGAAAAAATTCCCACCAGAGGTAAAAACAGTAAACATGATCCACGCGACTCACATACCCACGAGAAGGTGCGAACGCACGCTCAGAGACGCATACGCTATAGAGCCCGTCGCCCCAAACTTAACCACTGGTCGGCCTGCCCGATCACCTTCGATCACAGGGACTATCCGACTAGTATACGGCACGGAGGATCAGCTACCTTGGTGCTCAACCCAATAATCGACGGATACCATCTCACTCGCGTCCTCATGGACGGCGGCAGTAGTCTTAATCTAATATACCAGGACACTGTCCGCAGGTTGGGGATAGACCCATCCAGAATCAGCCAAAAGTAACACCACCTTTGAAGAGGTGATACCAGGCATTGAAGCCCGCTACAGGGGCTCCCTCGTACTAGAGGTGACATTCGGTTCCCCAGGCAACTTCAGAAGCGAAGAACTACTCTTCACCATCGCCCCCCTCCAAAGTGGTTATCATGCATTGCTGGGGAGAACGGCCTTCGCCCGCTTCAACGCAGTGCCGCACTATGCCTACCTTAAACTCAAGATGCCTGGTCCACGTGGCGTCATCACCGTTAACGGCAATACAAAGCATTCCCTACGCGCGGAGGAGTACGCGACGGCTCCAGCAGCCGGACACTAAGCGGCCTCTAATATCAGAACGCATGATCGGTCGTCAAGACCACGGACACGGTTAGACGAGTCCGGCAGCCCAGATAAACCTGAGTTGGGCGCTATACATGTAATCCTATAAAGGACACCAGGGGCTTCAAATATTCAATAAGGCCCACCTTTTGGCTCGACCTCATTAATAGGCCAATGTCCTACACTTCTACTATCCATTGATAATAGTAAATTCTTCGCACGCTTATGTCATACTCTTCTACATGAGTTTTCCTTTTTACATACACCATTAGTACGACACCCTCCCAGGACACGACACAACGGAGACAAAGGCGCAGACGTGCAGCAGGGCCCCGCTCAAAGGTTTCTCTTTAGATTAAGCCCCTGTGTAAACCTTCTTTATTGTCTCTTGCTGCTCACACATCCCATGGGTACTACACCCATAGAGCATACTGCCGTTATTGGCATTTCGCCACGACAGACTAATGCACGTACTTGGAAATACAGGGTTCATAATAAAGGGCGTTACTCAGCCCAGTATATGTTATAAAGACTGAATACCTTCGGGAGTGTTCGGCGTCGCGAGTTTGGCCTTATATGCATCAGCTCCGAATCACGTCTTTGGTCAAATGTTGGGTTTGCCCGGCTCCTGGGTTTGCCGCCTTTCGTTCCGTTCTTATCGGCTAAGGCGGCCAAAGGAGAACTACTGCGATTGTGCCCTGGTTATTCCGAATGAGTACCTCGGTAGAGAAAGTCGAAAACTGACTCTCATGATATCGCGAGAGACTGTTCAACCATTCGAAGACTTATCGGAATCTTTAGGATTCCTCCGCATTAACGAAGGACTGTTTCCGGTCATGTACACACGCACCCGTATTCGGATGCATGCAAAAGTACCAGGGGCTACATAGTAGCCCCACCGTTAAACTCCTATGGCTAAGTGAAAGTGTTAAAGCTATATAGTCTGGTTTCCTAGTTCGATGTGCGATCACCTCCTTAATGGACCAAGACGTTGGATCAAGTGTGATTACGCATATTTTTGCGAACACCCCCGCATTATATGCATGGGGGCCGAAGCCAACGACTGCTAACTTCCAAAATTGCATATATACATAAAACAGCCGCACAGGAGGCACAATAACACTTTCGGGCAAAAAGTATAAACATAGCATCCATAATTAAAATAACACTGTTTTTACAATGAAACGATTTGTCACTCGAACATGACATTCTTAGAGCACTTTCTACTACCTGCTCCAAGTAGTGCTCGGCCGAATCCTGGCCTCCCGCCGGATTCTGGGTCGCAACGATGGTGGCCTCAATATTTGTCCAATATGCTTTAACATGGGCAAGAGCCATCCGTGCACCCTCTATGCACATCGACCTCTTCATGGCATCGATCCGCGATACGGCACCAAGGAATTGTTGCACTAAACCAAAATAACTGTCCGGCTTAGGCCCCTTCGGCCATAGGTGGTCTATTACAGACCGCATGGCAAGACCGGACAGCCTATGGAGCTCGGCCACAGCAGCCATCCTTTCACTTAATGGCAATGGGCGCGTTGGAGCACTGAATTGCGACCAGAACAGCTTTTCCACTTCATTATCTTTTTGATCCTCGAAGAACTTGGCCGCATTAGCCGTACTCTTCGCCAAATCCGCATACGCGTCTGCAGGGCTCTAGCATCGATCCAGAGGAGCATACTTTGGATCTAAGAACTTCATCCGCAACAAATAGGGGTTTCCAGCCGCGATTTCTCCGGCATGTCGAAGCTCCTCCCGCGCATCGCTAATTTTGGAACGCTTCTCCTTGGCCGCATCATGCGCTTTCTTTAGGTCAGCCGAATTAGCCTTATTCTCTTTTTCAAGGAGCTCATACCGGTCGGCGGCATTTTTCAGCTCCACAGCCATCTCGGCTATTTTGTCTTCGCTTCGGCGACGAGCAGCCTGTTCGGCTCTCAACTCTTCAGCCGCCTTTAGGGCAGCCGCATTGCTAGCCTGGGCTTGTTCCTTGACCAGGGCAAGTTCCGCCCTCAAGGCTTCCACGACAGCAGCTCTGTCTACAGTCCAAGCATATCACATTAAAATTTTGCTCCTCTCAATTTTCCCTATAACAAATAACAAAAGCAGAGCACATACCTTGTGACTCATTAAGCCGCTCATTCACAAGTGTGATATCGACATCAATAACTCCAATCTGTCACCTCAGTACGGCGACTTCAATGGACCGGTCGGCTGCCGGACCCTTAGCCACATGTGCATAAATGCAGTATGGTCATTACTCAACAATGTGATCCTCTGTTTGCCGCCTTGGGCTGGCAACCAGAGTCTCAGGGGCTACTATCCATATGGAGCACACCTAGCCCGTGCGCCACAATCAAGAATTGCGTATTCCGTTACATACCTCAAAGCCTCTGAGTAGGCTCGTAAAAGCTTCATTCAATCCGCTTGTGGCGGATAAAATCTTCTCGAGCACCATGCTCATTAATGAATGGTGATCCTTTGAGAGAGCAGCTCACTCCAGAAGGACCGTCAGCGTATCCGACCGGTCACCAAATTGTGCTGGACCTTTCTTATCGCCCCTCGTGGGAGCCGAACGCTCCGGGCTCAGGGCGGCCTAAGTACTAGCTTCTAGCCTCGGAAAATCGGGAGTCCTCCATGACAACACCTCGGGGTCGCCCACCCCATGAGGCGGAGAGGTTGGTGGGGTTTCACTCTCCATCATCTCCGGAAGGAGATCCCCCGAAGACGAACTCTGTTGAGAAGAGCTGCTAGCCGGACTGCAAAGAATGGATCATGGTTACTATTCTCAGAGGAGGAAGCACTAGCTTTGTATTTACGATTAACTTACATCTCGGTTGAGGGCTGGCCCATTTGTGGTTATGGCGCGGTGAAGACGCCCTTCGGGGCAGGGCCCCCTGGTGAAGTTTTCTTCCCTTGTTTGGGCACCTCCGCCTCCAAGCCTTCGGAGGCGGCCCTCTTCTTCCCGCGAGGGGAGGAGACATTAGATTCCCCTCCCCGACTATCCTCCTTTGGGGAGGTAGTAATTCCCCCGGTTTGGATGTGCAATATGTGAAGTTCTGCTTCTCTGTTCTTCCCTTCGTCTTTCCCCGAGGGCACTTTACTTAGCACACGACCAAGCATCTTGGCTATGGCGGGGCTAGGCGAGCCTTCGGGAAGTGGCGTCGAACACCTGATTCTCTCCGCCTTGCTGAGCCATTCCTGGCCACGGAGGATTTTAAGAATAATGTTATGATAACTATAAACAAAGTGTTTGGTTTCTGGGTTACTTACTTGGGTATCTGGGCGGTTGCAGCTCAGGCCCACATCCTCGGTGGTGCCCGGACACTTTACTTGTGGTCCGAAGAATAACTTATACATCCCTTCGAGCATCATGCCGAAGAAGTGCAGAATAGTCCGCAGACCTTCTGGATTGAACTCCCACATCCGGAGAGGCCGACGTTTGCACGTCAACATCTGTCGGACTAGCATTACCTGAATTATGTTGACAAGGCTAATGTCCCTCTCAAGAAGCTCCCGGATGCGGCTCTGCAAGGTTGGTACACCATTAGCAGGCCCGCAATCCCGTCCTACATTGGCCCATGACGCCAGTTGAGGCGGAGGGCCCGAACGTAAGTCGGGGGCAGCCACCCACTTTGTGCCTCTAGGAGCCGTGACGTAAAACCACCTCCGCTGCCATAGATCGGACACCTCTGGGAAGGAGCCCTCTGGCCACGGGGCGTCGGTGTTCCTGCTTATTACATCACCTCCACACCCCGTGTGTCGCCCCTCAATCATCTTCGGCTTCACATTGAAGGTCATAAGCCATAAGCCGAAGTGTGGGGTGAAGTGGAGAAAAGCTTCGCACACAACGATGAACGATGAGATGTGAAGGATGGCGTCCGGAGCTAGATCATGAAAATCTAGCCCGTAGTAGAACATGAGCCCTCTCACAAAGGGATCAAGGGTGAAGCCTAAGCCTCGGAGGAAGTGAGAAATAAATACGACGCTCTCGTTGGGCTCGGGAGTAGGGATGACATGCCCTAGAGCAGGAAGCCTATGCTTGATGTCGGCGGTCAGATATCTGACCTCCCTAAGCTTCGCGATGTCCTCTGTGACCGATGAGGCCATCCACCAGTCGTGAAGGTTGGATCCGGACATGATTGAAGCTTGGGCTTCGGGTGTTAGAACTCGAGATGCGAAAAGGCGCAAGCGACGTAGAAAAGAGGGATAGGCCTCGGCCCCTCTATAAAGGGGGTGAATATCAAGCGTCCTCAGCGAAACCGCTCGGGACTTACCTAAAAACACGGAGTCATACCAATAGGCGTCATGGGGTTGCACGCGCTCGTATTGATGGAGGATCCTGCGATAAGAGGAATGTGATCTCTGCTTTGGCAAGGCGTGCCAACAAAACCGCCTCGCAACGTGTGTCGAGGCAGGCCAAGAAAATAAGTTCATATTGGACAGGGGACGATGTAAGGGCTCCCTGCAAGAAAAATTATCAGCAGATCAGATTTGTGGGGTGTTGTGCCCTCTACGATGGTGTGCGGAAGTTATCTCATAGAGCCGGTCACAATCCTTAAATCTGCTTTGGAGTATTCGGAGATGGAACCCGCCTTGCAATGCTAAAGACAAAACTGCACGCCGGACTCATCGTCATTGAAGCCTAGTTCAGGGGATACTGAGGGAGTCCTGGATTAGGGGGTATCCGGACAGCTGGACTATATACTTTGGCCGGACTGTTGAACCATGAAGATACAAGACTCAAGACTTCGTCCCGTGTCCGGATGGGACTCTCCTTTGCGTGGAAGACAAGCTTGGCGATCCGGATATTAGATTTCCTTCTTTGTAACCGACTCTGTGTAAACCCTAACCCCCTCCGGTGTCTATATAAACCGGAGGGTTTGATCCGTATAGGGACAATCATAATCATCATAGGCTAGCTTCTAGGGTTTAGCCTCTACGATCTCGTGGTAGATCAACTCTTGTAATACTCATATCATCAAGATCAATCAAGCAGGAAGTAGGGTTTTACCTCCATCGAGAGGGCCCGAACCTGGGTAAAACATCGTGTCCCTTGCCTCCTGTTACCATTAGCCTAAGACGCATAGATCGGGACCCCATACCCGAGATCCACCAGTTTTGACACCAACACCCGCCTTGTGGCGGATGAATGTACTAAGGATGTGATGTTTGAATGAATGTACTCATGTCATCCTGTAATATCAAAACCAGTTCATGTGCGCTATATAGCGCTTTCTATTTTAAAATATTACCTTATGTGCGGCCTTTTATAAAATCTTGAGAGTTGGCCAGTCGTGGCTTCTGCCCCCATGTAACTAGTACTGGGGTGTTCGGGATAAATATAAACACTCTTTATTCAAATTTTTGGTCCTTTGAAGGAGGTGTTTAGTGCCGCGAACGAGGCAATCGGACTATACGGCTTTATCGCTCTCACTTAGCCATAGAAGTCTACAATTTTAAATTTTGGCGAAGCCCCTAGTATCCGGAAGGCCGGACTCGGGGCGCTATACACGCCTAAATCGGACGAGGCCGATTCCTCGCCTGAAGAGGAAAAAATCTTTAAGGATTTGAGACCTCTCGAACAGCGACCAGCTCTCGCCTTATCATGACAGTCAGTTTTCGGCTTTCTCTACTGAGGTGCTCGTCCGGAAGAACCGGGACACAATCACAGTAGTTCTCCCTGCGCTACCTTAGCCGATATAGCGGAACGTAAGGTACCTAAACATAGGAGTCGGGCAAACCCAACTATTGACCCAAGACATGATTCGGAACTGATGCATATAGTGATATAAGTTCGGGGTGCTGCACTGTCAAAAGTGTTCGGACTTTTCTTGCCAGTTTATGGGGTACTGAAGCCCATGGCAAACTAGTCATCCCAAAATGCATGGGTATAATAAATAAGTAGTAAAGGAAAGGGGTAAATAAACGTAATAGCAAGCTAACACTGTATACTATTTTCCCTTGTTATTCAAATGATACGTCAAAGCGTACATATAGAAGTAGTGCGATAAGCAAAATAGGACTGTTTGACACACCTGACCAGGAGCGGGCTGTATGTGGGTATGTAAAACAGGTATAACGATTGTTATTAGGGACCACCTGAGGATTCCCTTGTACGCCAAAGATTCTTGTCCTCCTGGTGTGTCCGTCCCGCTATGTGTGTCCGATAGCCGGTCTTTTGGAAGAGCCTACGGAAGATAGGGACCTGGAAGAAAAGGGGTGCAAAAAATGCGCGTGTCCTGGTGCGGTCGAGCCGCATTATGGACCGTGTCATGGCCGTGCCTCCGCCTATGCCCATGGTATTTTAAGTGCGTAATTATGTACGCGTGGCACGAATGTCGCCGCTTGGTTGGGAGTAGGGCGGAGGCCGAATTGCTAGTCGAGCTCTGGTCATGCTGGACGATCCTGTAGCGGAGTACTCCGGACTCGCTTGGCGGTCTTCGGGTTCTTTATCGCCGAATTGGCTGTTTGCCTAAGGAGCCTCTTTTGCACTTCCGTTGCTAGGGCTGCAGTGTGCTCCTCCGTACAAAGCGAGCGCTTTGTGTTTCCATTAACTGTAATAACCCCGTGAGGTCCAGGCATTTTGAACTTGAGATATGCATAATGCGGTACCGCATTGAATTTGGCAAATGTGGTTCGTCCGAGCAGTGCGTTATAGCCGCTACGGAAAGGGACGATGTCGAAGATTAACTCCTCGCTCCGGAAGTTGTCCGGAGATCAAGTCTCCGTGGATGTCGGCAGTATAGTCCAAGCTTCCAAACCTGACCTGATGGCCAGGGGCGTAGCTATCGATCTGCTCCAGATGGCCAAGCGAGTTGGCCCGCAGTACGAAGCCGCCGAATACGAAGATCTGTCCGGGAAGGAAAACCTCCCCCTAGACTGCATCGTTGAAGATGATTGAAGGTTCCATCAAACCTTATCGCGACGGCACAGTGGAACTCTCAATGAAAGCACTAATGTCGGTGTCAAAACCGACGGATCTCGAGTAGGGGGTCCCGAACTGTGCGTCTAAGGCTAATGGTAATAGGAGGCAGGGGACGAGATGTTTTACCCAGGTTCGGGCCCTCTCGATGGAGGTAATACCCTACTTCCTGCTTGAATGATCTTGATGATATGAGTATTACAAGAGTTGATCTACCACGAGATCGTAGAGGCTAAACCCTAGAAGCTAGCCTATGATTATGATTGTTGTTGTCCTATGGACTAAACCCCCCAGTTTATATAGACACCGGAGGGGGCTAGGGTTACACAGAGTCGGTTACAGAGAAGGAGATCTACATATACGAATTGTCAGGCTTGCCTTCCATGCAAAAGAGAGTCCCATCCATACACGGGACGAAGTCTTCAATCTTCTATCTTCATAGTTCAATAGTCCGGCCAAAGTATATAGTCCGGCTGTCCGAGGACCCCTTAATCCAGGACTCCTTCAGAGTCCTCTCAACACCACCTCCTGAAGATCAAGCTTAGAGAGCCGCATAGCACTATGCATTTTCAAGCTTTTTGGTAACTTGTTGCCAAAGGGGGAGAAAGTGTATAGATCATAGGCTTCGAGAGAGAGAGAGAGAGCTTTGCTTCTTTTGCTACTTATTTGCTAGTTTGCTTGGTTTATACTTTATGTTTATGTGTGTGAGATACTTTGAATGGTCATGTGTTTGATCATATCATACTTAATGCTTGTGCTTGGATGATGATATTATCTATCTTTTATGTATGATCATTCACTTTGCCTTGGTGATGAGTGCTTGTTCCTATTTCTATCTTTTTGAGCGCTCCACCAAGATGTATGTGACATGGAAGAGTAACCCATGATCCTTATTGGTTGTGCATTTGCATTCAAAAGCAAATCTTAAATAATGCACAAATTTAGGGGGAGCTCTTGCTTCTCACATACTTCTCAAAGCAACAATGTATTTAATTCTTTTTAACATTTGTCGAAGCTTTGATCTATATGTTGTCATCAATTACCAAAAAGGGGGAGATTGAAAGTGCAAGTAATCACTGGGTGGTTTTCGTAATTCTTAACAACATATAGCTCATTGAACTAATGCTCTTTCAAGATGATCATTTCAGAAAGTTTAATGATTGGCATGGCATGGACTAGAGATGTAGACCCCTCAAAATGCTAAGGATACATATTGGCAACAAGCTCAAGACTCTACAGTTTCTTTTTAGTGATCCAAGATCACATTGAGTCCATAGGAAAGCCAATACTATTAAAAGGGGATGAGGTGTTGCTTAATGGCTTACTTGCTCAGAATCCTTAGTGATATGCTCCAATACCCTAAGCCACTTTCTCATTTCCACATATGTCCTAAGCCTAAAAGTCAAACTTGGCCCCACCGATTTGATCTATCCGGCGCCACCGAGTTCATTTGACATACCCACTGCCACAAACCCTAATCAGTTCGGTTTCACTGATAGGGATCTCGGTCTCATCGAGATGGGATTGCAAACTCCCTGTCTCCCTTCGCAATGTTTTGGTCTCACCGAAATGAGTGATCGGTTCCACTGAGTTTGCAATGCAACTCCGTGTTTCCTTTTTGTAACGTTTCGGTCTCACCGAGATGAGCATATCGGTCCCACCGAGTTTGCCTGACCAACTCTCTATGTGCATATTACTGAAATCGGTCCCACTGAGTTCATGTGATCGGTCTCACCGAGATTAAGTTATGCCTTAACCCTAGTGCATCGGTCCCGCCGAGTTGATCGTATCGGTCCCACCGAAAAGCCTAACATTCATATTTTGACCTAAATTGGTCTGACCAAGATTTACCATTCGGTCTCACCGAGTTTGGGAATCTGTGTGTAACAGTTAGATTTTTGTGTGGAGGCTATATATACCCCTCCACCCATTCTTCATTCATGGAGAGAGCCATCAGAAAGTGCCTACATTTCCACCATTCATTTTTTGAGAGAGAACCACCTACTCATGGGTTGAGACCAAGACATTCCATTCCAACCACAAGAATCTTGATCTCTAGCCTTCCCCAAGTTGCTTTCCTCTCAAATCATCTTTCTACCCTAGCCAAATATGTGTGAGAGAGAGTTGAGTGTTGGGGTGACTATCATTTGAAGCACAAGAGCAAGGAGTTCATCATCAACACACCATCTATTACCTTTTGGAGAGTGGTGTCTCCTAGATTGGTTAGGTGTCACTTGGGAGCCTCCGTCAAGATTGTGGAGTTGAACCAAGGAGTTTGTAAGGGCAAAGGAGATCGCATAGTTCATGAAGATCTACCCAATTTAGGCAAGTCCTTCGTGGGAGATGACCATGGTGGGATAGACAAGGTTTCTTCTTCGTGGAACCTTCATGGGTGGAGCCCTCCATCGACTCTCGCAGTCGTTACCCTTCGTGGGTTGAAGTCTCCATCAACGTGGATGTACGATAGCACCACCTATCAGAACCACGCCAAAAATCTCTGTGTCAATATTGCGTTTGCTCCGTCCAAACTCCTCCCCTTTACCTTCATATGCAATGATTTACATTCCGCTGCTATACTCTTAGAATTGCATGTGTAGGTTGATTGCTTGACTAGTGATAAGTTGCTAAAATCTGCCAAGAATTAAAATAGGGAAAAGGATAGGTTTTTATTTGGTAAAGTAGTCTAATCACCCCCCTCTAGACATACTTTTGATCCTACACATCGTATATTACATGTTGCTTTGTAATGTGACTCAAGGACCAAACCTACTTGACTCATGCTCTAGAAGTCCCTTCTTAGAAATTGATGTCAAAGGGGGAGAGAGAGCACATCAAAGCTTATCACATAAGAGAGAATGCACACGTAAAGCTTCTCCTGATGCTTCTTATTCATAAGAGGAGAGATGTCTCATGTCTTCAAGCGGGGAAAGACATGATAGTATGTGTTGTGATTATTTTGATATGCTTTTCTTTTGCTCTATTTTTCTCTCCCTATCTTCTCCCATCATCCAATGTCAGATTTAGGGGTATAAAGACACCTAAGGGAACTAAACCTTTCGAATTCATTGCATATCTTTATTCTTGGGGACATGTCTATAACCAACTAGAGTACTAAGTGCTCACTCCCTACATGTCATCCCAGTCTTGGTACTCTTGTGATCTCTCGTTCTTGCTCTGTCTAGTAGATGTTCTTGTGTTATCTAACCTTGTTTACTCAGGTTCATCTCTTCCAAAGCTAGTTCAAGACCACAAGTTAAGTATATGCATCACACTCATATGCATGAAGATCTCTTGTTGTGGTATATATTGTTTGCAAGAGAGACTCGTGAACATGAAGGTATATTTCCAGTATCTACACCATTTGCTCTGATGCATATAGCCAAGACACATGTAACTCATTGCTTGCTCTATCATGATTATGCATTCTCATACTCTCATATTCCATAATCACATGATTGCATACATGTAGGGGGAGCATATGAATGTCACATGTCTTTCCAAAGCTTTACTTGCTATCTCCTTATACCCTTATCTAAAGTTTTGATGTATGTTGTCATCAATTACCAAAAAGGGGGAGATTGAAAGCACAAGTGCTCCCTGGGTGATTTTTGTAATTAATGTCAATATATCCCTTGTTAGACTAATATTTTCATCTAGTATATTTCAGATAAATTCAACATTGGAGTGTCATGGACAAGAGGACGTGGAACCCCTTCAAGATGCAAAGGACAAACATTGGCAAAATCTTAAGACTCTACATTTTCATTTTAGTGATCCAAGATCACATTGAGTCCATAGGAAAGCCAATACTATTAAAAGGGAATGAGGTGTTGCTTAATGGCTTGCATGCTCAAAGTGCTTAATGATATGCTCCAAACCCCTCAGCCACTTTCTCATTTCCACTTATGTGGTAAACCTAAAGTCAAACTCGGCCCCATCGATTTGATCTATCCGACGCCACTGAGTTCATTTGACATAGGCACTGCCAAACCCTAATCAGTTTGGTCTCACAGATGGGATCTCGGTCTCACTGAGATGGGCTTGCAAACTCTCTGTTGCCTGTTGCAATAATTTCGGTCCCACCGAGATATGCAAACGGTCCCATCGAGTTTGCTTGACCAACTATCTGTTTGATTATTACCAAAATTGGTCTCACCGAGTTTGCGTAATTGGTCAAACCGAGTTGAGGTTTTACCCTAACCCTAGCACATCGGTCCCACAGAGTTGACCTTGTCGGTCCCACCGAAAACTCTAACGTTCACATTTTAAACCAAATTGGTCTGACCGAGTTTCACCATTCGGTCTCACCGAATTTGGGAATGTGTGTATAATGGCTAGATTTTGTGTGGAGGCTATATATACCCCTCCACGCACTCTTCATTCATGGAGAGAGCCATCAAAACGTGCCTACACTTCCAGCATTCATTTTCTGAGAAGAACCACCTACTCATGTGTTGAGACCAAGACATTCCAACCCAACCACAAGAATCTTGATCTCTGGCCTTCCCCAAGTTGCTTTCCACTCAAATAATCTTTCCACCATAGCCAAATCTGTGTGAGAGAGAGAGTTGAGTGTTGGGGAGACTATCATTTGAAGCACAAGAGCAAGGAGTTCATCATCAACACACCATCTATTACCTTTTGGAGAGTGGTGTCTCCTAGATTGGTTAGGTGTCACTTGCGAGCCTCCGTCAAGATTATGTAGTTGAACCAAGGACTTTGTAAGGGCAAGGAGAACGCCTGTTTCGTGAAGATCTACCCAAGTGAGGCAAGTCCTTCATGGGCGATGGCCATGGTAGGATAGAAAAGGTTGCTTCTTCATGGACCCTTCGTGGGTGGAGCCCTCCGTGGACTCGCGCAACCTTTACCCTTCATGGGTTGAAGTCTCTACCAACGTGGCTGTATGATAGCACCACCTATCGGAACCACGCCAAAAATCTCTATGTCTCCAATTGCGTTTGCACACTCAAATCCCATCCCTTTACTTTCTTGAAAGTTGCAAGCTTTACTTTCCGCTGCTCATATACTCTTTGCATGCTTGCTTGAATTGTATTGTGAATGTTTAAAATTGTGCTAATTTCCAACCTCAGCTTGAAAAGCTTAAAAGCTCCTATTTTTACTTGTTGAGGGTCTAATCACCCCCCCTCTAGACACCTGTTCTTGATCCTTTCACTCTTACGAACCACAGTTGAAGCTTTAGCATGATCCTTTATTCTAACAGGAAAAGGTGGTTTCTCAATATAAGCGGTAGGAACAATCGGATCAACATTATATATAATAGTTTTTTCTTAAACTTTAATAGGTTCTACTATGTTTACCTCAATGGGAGGACGATATTTAAACCACTTCTCCTTAGGGAGATCCACATGAGTAGCAAATGATTCACAGAAAGAGGCTACTATCTCAGAGTCAAGTCCATATTTAGTGCTAAATTCACGAAAAGCATCGGTATCCATAAAAGATTTAACACAATCAAACTTAGGGGTCATACCTGACTCCTTACCTTTCTCGAGTTCCCAATATTTAGAGTTGCATTTAATTATTTCTAATAAATCCCATTTGAATTCAATAGTCTTAGTTATAAAAGAACCAGTACAAGAAGTATCGAGCATGGAACGATCATTATGAGAAAGCCGAGCATAATTTTTTTGAATAATAATTTCTCCCGAGAGCTCATGATTGGGGCATGAATATAACATTGACTTAAGCCTCCCCCAATCTTGAGCTATACTTTATCCTTCATGAGGCCAAAAATTATATATATAATTCTGATCACGATGAACTAGATGCATAGGATAAAACTTCTGATGAAATTCCAATTTCAATCGGTTGTAGTTCCATGATCCAATAACATCACATAGCCTATACCATGTCAATGCCTTCCCCTTAAAAGATAAAGGGAAGACCTTCTTCTTGACAACATCCTCGGGCATACCTGCAAGCTTAAATAATTCACAAACTTCATCCACATAGATTAGGTGCATATCAGGATGGAATGTTCCATCTCCTGTATAAGGATTAGCTAGCAGTTTCTCCATCATGCCCGAAGGAATTTCAAGTAAACATTTTCAGTAGGTTCAGTAGGTTGAGGAGCAACTCTTTGCGCTTCTGGTTAGGGTGAAGATACCCCAAACAAGCCCCTCAAAGGATTATTTTCCATAGTAACAAGTGACAGTAAATTTCAGCACACTATATAAATGTTTCCTTACCAAATTCCACTTACCAAAGGCGCTTCACTCCCTGACAATGGCGCCGGAAAAGAGTCTTGATGACCCACAAGTATAGGGGATCTATCATAGTCCTTCCGATAAGTAAGAGTGTCAAACCCAACGAGGAGCAGAAGGAAATGACAAGCGGTTTTCAGTAAGGTATTCTCTGCAAGCACTGAAATTATTGGTAACAGATAGTTTTATGATAAGGTAATTCGTAACGGGTAACAAGTAACAAAAGTAACTAAGGTGCAGCAAGGTGGCCCAATCCTTTTTGTAGCAAAGGAC
Organism: Triticum dicoccoides; assembly: GCF_002162155.2. Classification (NCBI taxonomy): domain Eukaryota; kingdom Viridiplantae; phylum Streptophyta; class Magnoliopsida; order Poales; family Poaceae; genus Triticum; species Triticum dicoccoides. Next base: position 252,129,771 of record NC_041381.1, read on the forward strand.
AAGCCTGGACGAACTCTTATATAAAGCAAAGCGCTCCCGAGTACACATGGGAATTATTGTCAAGCTAGTTTTCATCATGCTCATATGATTCGCGTTCGTTACTTTGATAATTTGATATGTGGGTGGACCGGTGTTTGGGTTCTGTCCTTACTTGGAGAAGCCTCCCACTTATGATTAACCCCTCTCGCAAGCATCCGCAACTACGGAAGAAGAATTAAGGTAAACCTAACCATAGCATGAAACATATGGATCCAAATCAGCCCCTTCTGAAGCAACGCATAAACTAGGGTTTAATCTGTCACTCTAGCAACCCATCATCTACTTATTACTTCCCAATGCCTTCCCCTAGGCCCAAATCATGGTGAAGTGTCATGTAGTCAACGTTCACAAAACACCACTAGAGGAGAGACAACATACATCTCATCAAAATATCGTACGAATACCAAATTCTATGATTACTTATAACAAGACTTCTCCCATGTTCTCAGGAACAAATGTAACTACTCACAAAGCATATTCATGTTCATAATTAGAGGGGTATTGAATAGAATTAAGGATCTGAGCATATGATCTTCCACCGAATAAACCAACTAGCATCAACTACAAGGAGTAATCAACACTACTAGCAAGCCACACGTACCATTCTGAGGTTTTGAGACAAAGATCGGATACAAGAGTTGAACTAGGGTTTGAGAGGAGATGGTGCTGGTGAAGATCTTGATGGAGATTGACCCCCTCTGAATGAGAGGATCGATGGTGATGCTGATGGCGGTGATTTCCCCCTCTCGGAGGGATGTTTCCCCGGCAGAACAGCTCTGTGACGCCCGGATACTTAAGCTACAGTGAACCTCTGCTAATGGTGCCATGTCACATCAATTACTCTTGCTAATCTCGCGTTAGTTCGAAACCGGTTCGAGTCCAAATTAAAAATCAAAGGAACAATAAAAGTTTTCAAACCTTAAAACAAAAATGTTCAGGTTGTACCAAATATTGCATAGGTAATTATGATGGAGAAACCACATTTTATTAAGATGCTTAAATACTCTAAAATGATTAAAACAGTAGCAAAAACAATTATTTAAATGAGGTTAAAATAATAAACCGTTACAAACTATTTTGTTTTACTTCGAAGCTAATTGTGGTAGTGGCATAATTATTAATGCTCTTTTAGGTACAACTTTTGTATTCTATAAAAGCGAAAAATTAATAAAATAGAAAAGAGAATTAAATAAAAAGAAAAGGCAAAACTGTAAACAAAAACAAAAAAAAAATATGAAAACAAAAGGCCCCCTCCCCCATAGGGCCTCGTGGCCCAGTGGGCTCAGCCGACCAGATCGGCCCACACCGCACCTCCCCGGGCCTATATGGCCGCCTTGCCCCCCTGAAACCCTAAAAACCGCTACCCCACTCCCTCATCGTTCCCCCACTCCCCCCACCGTTCTGGATCGGGGCAACGGCGCCCCGACCCCATCGCCGACCCCGCCGTCCTCGCGCCCGACGTCCTCCCCACTGCCTCAGACTGTGCCGGGAGCACCACCTTCGCTGTCTTCGTCGACTACGTAGACACATCGGAGCTCGGGACCCCCTGCCTCGCGCGGAACGAGCCGTTCCCTTCCCCGGATCGCCGTCGTCGCCACCTCGCCCCCGTCGTCGATCTGCCTCGTCGGACCTCCCCGAGCCCACTGCCTTTGCCCTACGGACCCGCGGTG
>NC_041381.1:252132120-252133128 GCF_002162155.2 Triticum dicoccoides
CGCTCCACGCCGCACCGGCCGCGTCTCGCGCTCCCCTGCCCACAGCCATTCGCTCCTCGTCGTGCCGAACCCCCTCCCCCACGGTGGCATGGCCGCGCCCGCGCCATGGCGCTGCTTGGCCGCCTCGCTGCCTGCTGTGGTGCTGCTGCCCCAGCCCTGCTCGGGTCGCCGCCCGCACGGCCCCTGGCCGCCGGCGCTCGCGCCCGTGAGCCTCTTGGCTTTGCTCCGCTCCACCCCCCGTTAACCCGCGCCCGTTAGCGTCCGCGCCCGATAAGCCCCCCTGGCCAAATGACAAGGGGCCCCACCCCAGAACGAATTTTAAATAAAAAGAAGAGTTAAAATAAATAAATTAGTAATTAATTAATTAGTTAATTAAGTTAATCAATCCTATTTAGATAATCTAATTAAAATTAACTAACCTAATCACTTAGTTAAACTAATTAACCCTGTTTAATTAACCTGAGACTATGACGAATGGGCCCCGCATGCTAGGGTTGACCTAGTCAACCTGTAGACCTGCTGACATCATGCTGATGTCACGCTGACCCAATAATTACCTTTTCTAATTAATTAAAATATGTTAATTCCAAAATTGAATTAAAACTTTAAAAATTAATATAAAATAATCCGTAACTCGGATGGAAAAACTTTGTACATGAAAGTTGCTCAGAACGACAAGACGAATCTGGATACGCAGCCCGTTCATCCGCCACACATCCCTAGCATAGCAAACGTGTAACTTTTCCCCCTCCGATTCATCTGTCCGAAAACGTGAAACACCGGGGACACTTTCCCGGATGTTTTCCCCCTTCGCCGGTATCACCTATCCCCGCCTTAGATTACCCCTGGCACCGCGTATTGCCTTGTTATATTTTGTGTGATGCTTTGTTGCTCCATATTTACTGTTTCTTCCCCCTCTTCTTCTCGGGTAGACCCCGAGATCGGCGCCGCTGCTACCCAGTACGACTATGGTGTTGATGACCCCTCCTTCTTGCCAGAGCAATCAGG
>NC_041381.1:252133362-252139967 GCF_002162155.2 Triticum dicoccoides
CTATTCTTCTCTATACTGCTTGCATTAGAGTAGTGTCGCATGTTACTGTTCGGTTACTCCTATTCTGTTGCATAGCCTGTCATTGTTGCTACAGTCATTGATACCTTACCTGCAATCCTAAATGCTTAGTATAGGATGCTAGTTTATCATCATTGGCCCTACATTCTTGTTAGTATGCCTTGCTATACTACAGGGCCGTGATCACTCGAGAGGTGATCACGGGTATATACTATACATACATATACTATATAGATGGTGACTAAAGTCGGGTCAGCTCGTTGAGTACCCGCAAGTGATTCCAATGTGGGGGCTGGAAGGACAGGTGGCTCCATCCCGGTAGAGGTGGGCCTGGGTTCCCGACGGTCCATGACTGTTACTTTGAGGTGGAGCGACAGTGCAGGTTGAGACCACCTAGGAGAGAGGTGGGCCTGGCCATGGGCGGTTACTTCATAATAACACGCTTAACGAGATCTTGGTATTTGATCTGAGTCTGGCAACTGGCCTATATGCACTAACCAACTACGCGGGAAAGATATGGGCACTCGACGTCGTGGTATCAGCCGAAGCCTTCTTGACGTTAGTGACGGAGCAACGCACGCCAGATTGGACTACGTAACGTGACTTCCTTTGTAATGGAGGTTGCTAGGTCTTCTTCCGACCGCCCTCGCAACATGCAGGTGTGCAATGGGTGATGGGCCCAGACCCCAGCGTGCATAGGATTTAGACCGGTGTGCTGACCTCTCTGTTGTGCCTAGGTGGGGATGCGACATGTTGATCTTCTGAGATCAGGCATGACCCAGGAAAGTGTGTCCGGCCAAATGGGATCGAGCGTGTTGGGAAATGTGGTGCACCTCTGCAGGGAAGTTTATCTATTCGAATACCCGTGTCCCTCGGTAAAAGGACGACCCGGAGTTGTACCTTGACCTTATGACAACTAGAACCGAATACTTAATAAAACACACCCGGACAAGTTTCACTGACAACCCGGTGATCGCTTTTCCACAGGGAGACGAGGGGAGGATCGCCGGGTCGGGTTATGCTATGCGATGCTACTTGGAGGACTTCAATCTACTCTCTTCTACATGCTACAAGACGGAGGCTGCCAGAAGCGTAGTCTTCGACAGGATTAGCTATCCTCCTCTTATTCTGGCATTCTGCAGTTCAGTCCACCGATATTGCCTCTTTACACATATACCCATGCAATTGTAGTGTAGATCCTTGCTTGCGAGTACTTTGGATGAGTACTCACGGTTGCTTTTCTCCCTCTTTTCCCCCTTTCCCTTCTACCTGGTTGTCGCAACCAGATGCCGAAGCCCAGGAGCCAAACGCCACTGTCGCCGACGACTCTTACTACACTAGAGGTGCCTACTACTATGTGCAGGCCGCTGACGACGACCAGGAGTATTTTAGGAGGATCCCAGGCAGGAGGCATGTGCCTCTTTCGATCTGTATCCCAGTTTGTGCTATCCTTCTTAAGGCAAACTTGTTTAACTTATGTCTATACTCAGGTATTGTTGCTTCCGCTGACTCGTCTATGATCGAGCACTTGTATTCGAGCCCTTGAGGCCCCGGGCTTGTATTATGATGCTTGTATGACTTATTTATGTTTTAGAGTTGTGTTGTGATATCTTCCCATGAGTCCCTGATCTTGACCGTACACGTTTGCGTGCATGATTAGTGTATGATTGAATCGGGGGCCTCACAAGTTGTTATCATAGTCGAATGCCTGTAGGAATCCCCCTTTCCAACTCCTTGGCCGAAGTCGAGTGTAGTCATTGAAAACATTTTTACTAACATGGTTGTGCGGCTTACGGGCCCACGTCGCCATTGGGTGGTACTAGGATCTTTTACTCCTCGATCTTTACTCTGGGACCCTAATCTCTCCCCTATTCGGGTTAAACGAATTTACTAAAATCTAACTTTAGGATCTCGTTACTACTTCCTCCCAGAGAACCCCTCACTTCAGATGATTGCTCCGTGAGCCAAAAGAATTCGAAGATACTCTCTGATATTCTCTCGAGACCTTGTGCATGTCGCATTTGCAATTCCCTACCACCGAAACATTCCTATGGATAAGTACATACACTTGCCGTTCTTAATTTTATTCCTAGTTGATCTTGTTATTACAAGATACCTTGAAATCCTTTCTATTGTTCCAAGAATATTTTGTGCCTACTGCCTTGTAGTTCCTTGCCACCTGAATACCCCTATGGATAATTTCTCGCCCTTATCGAGTATCCGTTCATCCCTAGTTGTTCATGTGTTTCACATTGGTCTTCTAAATACTATTTGATTCTCCAAAAATCCTTAGTAGCTTATTGCTCTGCAATACTTGTCTGCTTGCATTATGGATGCTTTCCATATGTCTGGCAATATTCGTTAGTATCCTTAGGCACCGTCATTTTGATCCTATTGATTCAACATGAGTGCGAATGCATGCAATCATCAGTTGATCCTTTTAAATTATCTTTCCAGCTCATACGTCATTTTAAACATGAGATGGATCTCGACCGATCAAATTGCCATCGATTGTACCCCTAAGGCTATTCAACTTATCCATCCTTAATCATAGCATTGCTTCTGATCCCTTGTCTTGGAATTCATGATTCCTTTGCATTAGAGCTTTGAGTTAGTCAGTTGTTTCCATAATCTGATGCACTTGCATTCCTGCTTCCTTTGATAGAGTACCGATACTCACATCAGCTCCGTTGTAGACCATCAGACCTCTTGTTGGATTATTATCCGGCAGTGTCCCCCATATTCAAATAACCTTGTGAGCCTTTCCACGAATATATAAAGCCTTTGGTAAATTGTATCCTCTACTTTCTCAACCATGCTCTGTTTTCGAGCTAGTGATATTTACTATTGAAGCTTGTGGTATATGTTTCCACGATACCCCGATGGGTTGAACATATGCCTTCCTTAATATGTGTGAACTCGAAAGTTTTCACGAGTCATACTCTTCTGGTATTTTGCCAGATAAAATTTCAACACTACAACTTCTTCGAAAATGAGAAGTGAATGAAAGGTTATGCATTGGAGAAGTGGGAGTCGACCTTGAACTTTGTGTTCATGCCCATGGACTTGATGTGGAACTTATCATGGAAGCTTCTTGCAAAGTATTTAATCCTTTGGACAATTCTTCTGGTGTCATTAAATTGGATCCCTTGCAGCTATGGTTCTGACCATATTGTTCTTCTTTGACCCCATTTATCGGGCAAGTTTAAGCATTTGTCTTCTGCGGATCAATACCCCACTCCAAACTCTACTTTGATCTGTCGTCGAGTATTACCCTCCTGGTATCTTGAGATTATCACGGAACATCATTACTTCTTATGAGTTATTCATAAATTACTACATTCTCACCGATTCCAATTTTTCCTGGGTTCTAAGTGGTTAGTCACTCGAGTACATCGTTAACTGAATTGTGTCGGTTCAACGATTCAACCATTTTAAGCAATCTTCCTTGCTTACGAGTTTGTACCTGATTACTTCATTCCTAGCTCGATTGACTCTATCATTATTTTGCTATATATTTTTACTGTGCTACCTGGTTCCTTCTTCACGGAGCATAATTTTCGACGATGAGCTAAGCTTACATCGTTCTTCCTCATCATATCATTTCTCCTTGAATAGCGAGCTTGATTTTGAGTTTGTGTCTTACCTGTGGTTCCAATAACCTCTTGCTTCATCATCTCATTGACTTGATGTCACCGCTGATCGATTACATCCTCATGAAATCTCTTGACAAAATTTGTCGTGATCATCATCAACATTTGACTCCTTTCAGGATAACGATCGAATTCATGATGATAAGTGCCATCCTCGTTCCTTGGTAATTTGAGTTACCATCAACAACATCCTTACCTTCCTTTCATCACAAACTTGTTCATGTTATGGATGCAACTTGCTATCCAGCTCGTATTATGATCTAGCTTGAAGTATTACAGCCTTTTTGTCAAGGATGTTGTGAGAATTTCGCCACCTCTTGAGAATTCTTGATATAAGTGATACCTCACCATCACCATTCTTTCTTGGTCCTTGTGTTGATTTCAACCGGTGTACCAACAAGTGAACGGTGTTGTTTGGATTCTGCTCTTCCAGCAACCCTATTGCTTTGAAGTTAATGGTCGGCCGTTCATCCTTAGACTATTGTTATTGAATCACCATTCTGACATTGGTCGTGCAACCCAACCCATATTTCGGGCGCACCTTTCAACCAATGTTTAACTGTGTATGGTTTCCTCGAGCATATTTCATTATATCATTTGATCTGGCAAATGTTATCTCCTTATCGACATAATTGTGGAGATCCAGTTTTTTTTGTTGATACCTCGTTGAATTGTCACTGAGTCCATCAGCCACCTCCTCAACCTCTCCTTGGCTTAATGATGAACCATTGTTCGGAACTTTCTTCCATAGTTCATTTCCCGAGAATCATATAGTGTCACCTCGTCAATTGTGTTGCACCTCTTCTTCTCAGGCATCCTGGGTCTGAGGTATCCTAACACCAATCAGATATGAATCTTGGTCAGGTATGAGGGTTGGGACGCATTTTCCAAGAGTTATAACGTTGGTCTTAATATGACTCGGTAAGGTGATGTCATGCCTAGCACACCTGACCGGAGGACCTATTGTTATAATTTCCTTTTAGCAAGGAGAACCATTTTTCCATGAAGAATTTGAATGCCTTGTTAAATAAGTTATCCCGATGGATCCTTTGTGTTTCCAAGGTTTGAACTTTGCTTGAAGACCATGTCAGTGCTATCTCGAAGCATGTCTGTGGTACTTCGATTTTCAACAAAAACATTTGAAGACCAAAGCTAAATGTTTCTTGCCTAGTTATCCAAACACCGTTGCTTGGGTAATGTCATGAACGCCCTCCCCCCCTTACCTAAATGGTTCTCTACATTATATCCTGTCATGAATATCATGCTCTGCTTGTCCTTGGGAAGGATATAGCCCCGAAATATGTGTTTAAACACATTTTCCTTTCCATTGTCCTGTTTAATCTGATAATCATATCTTCCTTCCCATTGGTTGGTGTAACGTTGCTTGTGATCCATAAGATCTAAGTAGTAATATTCTCCTGCTTATGTAAACATCTCGGTGTACAATTCTGTCAGCAAGACCCTGTTACTATTGTTGATGACATTCCGGTAGCCATCGATGGGCGAGAACTTTGCCTATTGGTCCGCCTCGTTCAACGAGCGGGAAAATGGTTCTCTTTGTCCCTCGCCCTTGGTACCGACATTGTTGCCGACATAACTGACAGTCTATTCTCCGACATGCCTTGCTATCATGATCATGCAAGATGTCACCGCTCCTTCTACTTTTAACCCACATGATGGGCCCATAACCCACAGTTCCACAGGATCGAAACCTGACTCTCTTATACACCCCCTGTTGCCAAAGTTATCCCTTATGCTTGGCTTCATATGTAATCACGAGCTAATTTCCCTGCCATATTTCATTCCGGTATCGGATGCAACATTTTTCTTCATTGCTCTGAATCCCTTTCACACTCCGTTTCAGGCAACAAACAATTGCCTGACCGCTCGAAACTTCCCATGATACCTCTTTACATTGCTCTCGATATTTTCATAAGTTTCAATTCGAGAGCTACTTTCCGCCACCTTCCCCGATGTTATCGACCAGATAATCAACCTTGTAGAGGTCTATTCCCCGGAATACCCACCCCTTTATTCTTTCGTAAGTACGATGGAATTCCCGAAGAAAGAATGCCGACTTCATCACGATGACTTGAAGCAGAGAAATGAAGACATCAACGAAAGGGATCAACCTCTTCGAAAGGGCGTCCAAGACCGAGAAGACTCGTTAGGTTTTTCTCTACGAGCACCTTTCCCCCCATACTCCACCGCTTAAATCTCGGGACGAGATTTCTTGTAGTGGAGGAGAATTGTGACGCCCGGATACTTAAGCTACAGTGAACCTCTGCTAATGGTGCCATGTCACATCAATTACTCTTGCTAATCTCGCGTTAGATCGAAACCGGTTCGAGTCCAAATTAAAAATCAAACGAACAATAAAAGTTTTTAAATCTTAAAACAAAAATGTTCAGTTGTACCAAATGTTGCATAGGTAATTATGATGGAGAAACCACATTTTATTAAGATGCTTAAATAGTCTAAAATGATTAAAACAGTAGCAAAAACAATTATTTAAATGAGGTTAAAATAATAAACCGTTACAAACTATTTTGTTTTACTTCGAAGCTAATTGTGGTAGTGGCATAATTATTAATGCTCTTTTAGGTACAACTTTTGTATTCTATAAAAGCAAAAATTTAATAAAATAGAAAAGAGAATTAAATAAAAAGAAAAGGCAAAACTATAAATAAAAACAAAAAAATAAATAAAAACAAAAGGCCCCCTCCCCCATAGGGCCTCGTGGCCCAATGGGCTCAGCCGACCAGGCCGGTCCACACCGCACCTCCCCTGGCCTATATGGCCCCCTTGCCCCCCTGAAACCCTAAAAACCGCTACCCCACTCCCCCCTCGTTCCCCCACTCCCCCCACCATTCTGGATCGGGGCAACGGCGCCCCGACCCCGTCGCCGACCCCGCTGTCCTCGCGCCCGACGTC
>NC_041381.1:252140069-252149762 GCF_002162155.2 Triticum dicoccoides
GACTACGTAGACGCATCGGAGCTCGGGACCCCCTGCCTCGCGCGGATCGATCCGTTCCCTTGCCCGGATCGCCATCACCGCAACCTCGCCCCCGTCGTCGATCTGCCTCGCCGGACCACCCCGAGCCCACTGCCTTTGCCCTACGGACCCATGGTGAGGCCCCTGGCCTCTCCCTCTCTCCCCGTCGTCGCGGTTGCCGTTCTCCGCACGCGCACGCGCTCACAGTGCCCGGCGACCCCCCCTGCGACCCTCTGCAACTCGTCGCACACGCTCCCAGCGAGCCCCCGTTCGCAACCACCCGCGCATGGTCGTCCCTGCCCGACCGCGCTCCGCGCCGCACCGGCCGCGTCTCGCGCTCCCCTGCCCACAGCCATTCGCTCCTCGTCGTGCCGAACCCCCTCCCCCACGGTGGCATGGCCGCGCCCGCGCCATGGCGCTGCTTGGCCGCCTCGCTGCCTGCTATGGTGCTGCCGCCCCAGCCCTGCTCGGGTCGCCGCCCGCGCGGCCCCTAGACACCGGCGCTCGCGCTCATGAGCCTCATGGCTTTGCTCCGCTCCACCCCCCGTTAACCCGCGCCCGTTAGCGCCCGCGCCCGATAAGCCCCCCTGGCCAAATGACAAGGGGCCCCACCCCAGAACGAATTTTAAATAAAAAGAAGAGTTAAAATAAATAAATTAGTAATTAATTAGTTAATTAAGTAATCAATCCTATTTAACTAATCTAATTAAAATTAATTAACCTAATCACTTAGTTAAACTAATTAACCCTGTTTAATTAACCTGAGACTATGACGAATGGGCCCCACGTGCTAGGGTTGACCTAGTCAACCCGTAGACCTGCTGACATCATGCTGATGTCACGCTGACCCAATAATTACCTTTTCTAATTAATTAAAATCTGTTAATAGCAAAATTGAATTAAAACTTTAAAAATTAATATAAAATAATCCGTAACTCGGATGGAAAAACTTTGTACATGAAAGTTGCTCAGAATGATGAGACGAATCCGGATACGCAGCTCGTTCGTCCGCCACACATCCCTAGCATAGCAAACATGCAACTTTCCCCCTCTGGTTCATCTGTCCGAAAACGCGAAACACCGGGGATACTTTCCCGGATGTTTTCCCCCTTCGCCGATATCACCTATCACCGCGTTAGATTACCCCGGGCACCGCGTATTGCCTTGTTATATTTTGTGTGATGCTTTGTTGCTCCGTATTTACTGTTTCTTCCCCCTCTTCTTCTCGGGTAGACCCCGAGACCGGCGGCGCTTCTACCCAGTATGACTACGGTGTTGATGACCCCTCCTTCTTGCCAGAGCAATCAGGCAAGCCCCCCCTTGATCACCAGATATCGCCTATTCTTCTCTATACTGCTTGCATTAGAGTAGTGTAGCATGTTACTGTTCGGTTACTCCTATTCTGTTGCATAGCCTGTCATTGTTGCTACAGTCATTGATACCTTACCCGCAATCCTAAATGCTTAGTATAGGATGCTAGTTTATCATCATTGGCCCTACATTCTTGTCAGTCTGCCTTGCTATACTATCGGGCCGTGATCACTCGGGAGGTGATCACGGGTATATACTATACATACATATACTATACAGATGGTGACTAAAGTCGGGTCAGCTCGTTGAGTACCGGCAAGTGATTCCGATGTGGAGGCTGGAAGGACAGGTGGCTCCATCCCGGTAGAGGTGGGCCTGGGTTCCCGACGGTCCACGACTGTTACTTTGAGGCGGAGCGACAGTGCAGGTTGAGACCACCTAGGAGAGAGGTGGGCCTAGCCATGGGCGGTTACTTCATAATAACACGCTTAACAAGATCTTGGTATTTGATCTGAGTCTGGCCACTGGCCTATACGCACTAACCAACTAGGCGGGAAAGATATGGGCATTCGACGTCGTGGTATCAGCCGAAGCCTTCTTGACGTCAGCGACGGAGCGGCGCGCGCCAGATTGGACTACGTAATGTGACTTCCTTTGAAATGGAGGTTGCTAGGTCTGCTTCCGGCCGCCCTCGCAACGTGCTGGTGTGCAATGGGCGATGGGCCCAGACCCCGGCGCGCATAGGATTTAGACCGGCGTGCTGACCTCTCTGTTGTGCCTAGGTGGGGCTGCGACGTGTTGATCTTCCGAGGCCGGGCATGACCCAGGAAAGTGTGCCTGGCCAAATGGGATCGAGCGTGTTGGGAAATGTGGTGCACCCCTGCAGGGAAGTTTATCTATTCAAATAGCCATGTCCCTCGGTAAAAGGACGACCCGGAGTTGTACCTTGACCTTATGACAACTAGAACCGTATACTTAATAAAACACACCCAGACAAGTTCCACAGACAACCCGGTGATCGCTTTTCCACAGGGCGACGAGGGGAGGATCGCCGGGTAGGATCATTCTATGCGATGCTACTTGGAGGACTTCAATCTAGTCTCTTCTACATGTTGCAAGACGGAGGCTGCCAGAAGCGTAGTCTTCGACAGGATTAGCTATCCCCCTCTTATTCTGGCATTCTGCAGTTCAGTCCACCGATATTGCCTCTTTATACATATACCCACGCATATGTAGTGTAGATCCTTGCTTGCGAGTACTTTGGATGAGTACTTATAGTTGCTTTTCTCACTCTTTTCCCCCTTTCCCTTCTACCTGGTTGTCGCAACCAGATGCCGGAGCCCAGGAGCCAGACGCCACCGTCGATGATGACTCTTACTACACTGGAGGTGCCAACTACTACGTGCAGGCCGCTGCCGATGACTAGGAGTAGTTTTGGAGGATCCCAGGTAGGAGGCCTGCGCCTCTTTCGATTTGTATCCCAGTTTATTATATTCTTCTTAAGGCAAACTTGATTAACTTATGTCTGTACTCAGATATTGTTGCTTCCGCTGACTCGTCTATGATCGAGCACTTGTATTCGAGCCCTCGAGGCCCCTGGCTTGTATTATGATGCTTCTATGACTTATTTATGTTTTAGAGTTGTGTTGTGATATCTTCCTGTGAGTCCCTGATCTTGATCGTACACGTTTGCGTGCATGATTAGTGTACGATTGAATCGGGGGCGTCACAAGCTCCACCGGAGCCCTAGATTGGTCCTGCCCAGGTTCCGCCTCGAGACGGCGGCGCTTCATCCCCAAAGCTTCCTTGTGATTTGTTTCAGGGAAAAAGAAACCATATAGCAGAAAATGGACGTCGGGGGCCAGCCAGGGGGCCCATGAGGCAGGGGGCGCGCCCAGGGGGGTAGGGCGCGCCCTCCACCCTCGTGGCTGAGTGGTGGCCCCCCTCTAGTGCTTTCTTTGCCGAATATTTTTAATATATTCCAAAACTGATCTCCGTGGATTTTCAGGGCTTTTGGAGTTGTGCACAATAGGTCTATAATGTTTGCTCCTTTTCCAGTCCAGAAGTCCAACTGCCGGCATTCTCCCTCTTCATGTAAAACTTATAAAATAAGAGATAAAAGGCATAAGTATTGTGACATATCGTGTAGTAATAGCCCATAATGCAATAAATATTTATATAAAAGCATGATGCAAAATGGATGTATCACGTGCACATATTGATCTTGGATGGTCTCCAAACCAAATATTTTAAAGTCAAGTTGTGAAAGCATAGTATAACAACGAGACAATGAATCGGCAATAACATTTTCTTTACCCTTCTTGTGTTTAATGACATAAGGGAAAGTCTCAATGAATTCAACCCATTAGCATGTCTACGGTTCAGTTTTGCTTGACTTTTAATATGTTTCAAAGATTCATGATCAGAATGTATAACAAATTCTTTGGGCCATAAATAATGTTGCCATGTTTCCAAAGTCCGAACATGAGCATATAATTCCTTATCATAAGTAGAATAATTCAGACTAGGCCCACTCAATTTTTCAGAAAAGTATGCAACATGTTTACCATCTTGTAATAACACACCTCCTAATCCAATTCCACTAGCATCACATTCAAGCTCAAAAGTCTTATTAAAATCAGGAAATTGGAGTAAGGAGCATGTGTCAACTTATCTTTCAAATTCGTGAAGGCTTCTTCCTGTGTGGTACCCTAAACAAAAGGCACATCCTTCTTTGTAAGCTCATTGACAGGTGGAGCAATGGTGCTGAAATCTCTCATAAAATGCCTATAAAAACCAGCAAGGCCAAGGAATTTCCTCACTTGTGTGACCGCTTTGGGCTGCAGCCAAATCTCAATAGCTTCAACCTTGGCTTTATGAACTTCAATTCCCTGTGGAGTAACAACATAGCCAAGAAAAGATACTCGGTCGGTGCAAAAGGTGCAATTCCCATGGTTACCAAACAAACGTGCATCACATAGAGCAATAAAAACAACACGTAAATGTTCCAAATGTTCCTCCAAAGATCTGCTATAAATCAATATATCATCAAAGTAAACTACCACAAATCGTCCAATGAAAGCACGTAAAACTTTGTTCATTAATCTCATGAAAGTATTAGGTGCATTAGTTAACCCAAAAGGCATGACTAGCCACTCATATAATCCAAACTTAGTTTTAAATGTTGTTCTCCATTCATTACTCAATTTCATACGAATTTAACGGTATCCACTATGCAAATCAACTTTGGAGAATATTATAGAGCCACTCAATTCATCAAGCATATCATCCAGCCTAGGTATAGGATGACAATAACGAATAGTGATATTATTAGTGCCTCTACAATCAAGACACATACGCGACGTACCATCCTTTTTTGGCACTAGCATAATAGGAACAACACAAGGACTAAGAGATTTGCGTATATAGCCTTTGTCGAGCAGCTCCTGTACTTGACGCATAATCTCCTTCATCTCCTCTGGATTGGTATGGTATGGTGCACAGTTTGGCAGCGAAGCACTAAGAATTAAGTCAATCTGATGCTCAATCCCTCAAATAGGTGGTGATCCCGGTGGCACGTCTTGTGGAAAGACGTCAGTGAACTCCTGCGAAATGTTAGTGACAGCAGGAGGCAAAGAGGAAGGCACATCGTCGAATGAAAATAATGCCTCTTTGCACACAAAAGCATAGCAAACAGATTTGCTGAAATCTAGCTCATCAATATCAGATTTGGTGGCAAGTAAACATTAACTTTTCAATTTAATTTCAGAAGCAACACTAGATGATTATTATTAGGCTTCACTTTGTTGCTGTTGCTATTACTGTTGTTGTTGCTATTGCTATTGCTGTTTGCTGAACTTGGCGTCCAACTTGGAGTCAATTGTCTACTCAACGTCATCAATCCTCTCCAGTGCCTTTCCAAAGCTGACCATGACGTCTTCCACCTGTTGTTGTTGTTGTTGTTGTTGTAGTAGATGCAGGTGATGGTTGTGGAAGACACGCGAGTACTTCATTGAACTTGGCATCCAATTTGGAGTCAATTGTCTTCTCAACGTCATCAATCCTCTCCAGTGCCTTTCCAAAACCGGCCATGACATCTTCCACCCGTTGACTCAACATTTGCTGAAATTTATCATGAAGCTCCTTCTTCGTCATGTTCTCCTAGTCAATCTCGTCGGCTTGTGGTCCTGCCATGGTTAGCAGAAATAGAAACACACAAGAATATGATCCTACAAACTACTAGAAAGTGGCAGTGTGTCACAAATCTGTCAAGCAAATCTCAAATTCTTACTAGTTCTTACCCAACAGCAAGTGGTGACTGGCAACCGTTGTAGTCAAAACTCTCAAAGTTTGGATAGAGCAATTACCGTTGTAGTCACGTAGATCTATATGGAGCTGGGAAGGCTTAATATGGTAGCAAAAAGGGTCAGCAATAATCAATTCAGAGATGCAAAGTTGAATACACGCTCAATGACGGTACTGTGCTGGTCCTAGGCTAGACCGTACTAGAGACGCGAGCCTAGAACACTAACAAAATTATGGCGCGACACGTAAACAAGGGAAAAGCACACTTTGGAGAAAAGTTTTTTTCGCTCTATTTTTTGGTGCTATTTTTTGCGGTCCTCTTTTTTTTTGCGAAAAATCACTATAATGGCGAGTGTCTCCAAACTCTTCGTAGGTCAAAATAATAGGATAGGCACGAACATATGACACATGTATACATGAGTAACTTTCATAGTTCATATAAGTGAAGCTCTTATTCATTTCAAAAGTTTGACAATGTTCATCATTAAACCATCCCAACATTGGTGAACAAACCTTACTTGCATTAAATTTACATGCTACAACATGCTTAAATAAGGAAACATGCAATAAGTCATTTGACACAGAATCATCACCAAGATTAGAGGTCATATCAGAATGATTAAACATTGGTTATTTTGCATCAATAGTTAATTCGATAGGTGCACTCAAAATTGTTGGTATTTTAGTTGTTTGATCACATGACACATTCATGATAGTAACATGATTCTCTAAAATAGGTGGTGTGCTCAAATCAACACGTAACTCGACACATGATGTATTCAAGTTAACTAAGTATGCGTCCTTCTCGTGTGAAGTTATATCATCAATACCTTTATTGTTACCTTGTCGCAAAGACGTAGCTGATGTAGGTACAGACGATGACAATGTACCATACTCTTGAGATAATGTCGTGCTCACAATCTGAGGTGTGGCTGCTCTAGTAGGTGCAACGATGGAGGAACAAACCAATGGTGGTGAGCACGAACTGGAATAGTAGTTGTTGTAGTGTGATGCCCCGAGATCGATGCTCCAGATGCCTTCCATTTATTTTAGTTGTTGCCGTGTGTTTTTTTGTTTGTTGCATTATCATAATTGTTTTGCATATTTCATTCTTATATGTTTATGCCATGATCATGTTGAGTGTCTTGTCATATATTTCCTTCTTGCACCTTGCTCATTTCACTTGTTATGCCATGTGTTTGCAGTGTGCCTCTTGCCATATATTGCATTGTGCCATCCTATGTGGTTGCCAAATCATCTCATATGCATTGTGGTATTCATCTTGTTGTACTTGCACTATGTTTGTCAATGTTGCTTGCCCTATGCATATGTCTCATGCATCATCACCTTCTTCCTTCTTCTTTCTTTCATTTTTGCAGGTGACATCTTCCCTCCTCCAATAATGTTCAACTTCTCCATATAAACCTTGCACCATGTCCTAAACCACTCTGTCAAATTTCATTCCATTTTGGAGTTGTTTTGGTTGGGTTCAAAAATGGCCCAAGTTTGAATTTCATTCAAACTTGTATTATATTTTTACCTCTAAAAATTTCCAAAGCAATTTATTCAAATGCTACATAAATACAGAATCCTAGATATATTTTTATCTCATCCTAATTCCTTGCCAAACTCTCTGGACTTTTCTTGCATTTCTGTTTGAAGAAATTACTTAAAGGAAAAGAGAGAAAGAGAGAGTCGCAACAGCAGCTTCAGCCCAGCAGCACGCCAGCCGGCCCAGCAACTTCTACCAGCGGCGCGGCCCAGCTCACCTGCCCGTGCCTCCTCCCTGCCTTTTCTCACCTAGCAGCGCCCGCACCCCCGCTAACTCGCCTCCACGTGTTGCCGTCGGTCCTGCCGGCCAGCCCCTGGCTACAGCAAACCGGCGCGCCACCTTTTGTGAAGCTCCCGCTCTCTCCATGGAGACCGCGAGTGCCCAACGCCGTGCATGCACCTCGTCCCTATAAGAAGCCCTACAGATCCCTAGGGTTTTCGTCTTCCTCCTCTCCCTCTCCCCGCCGCCGCTGCCCAAGTAAGAGGCACCCATGCGACCTGCTACCTTCTCCACCGACGCCATGTCCGGGAAGAGCCGGAGGTCTTCTCCGGTGTAGCTCGCCCCGCCGGTTTCCATCCTTCCTCTCGGATCTCCGCGACGCCACCACGACCCCGTTCCCGTGGTGATCCAAGGCCGGAGACGCCAAGTTCCTCGACGTCCTCTTCCTCTCCTTCGACTGCTTCACGGACTGGGCGCCGTCTTCTCCAATCAGCATCCCCGTCATCTCCTCTGCTTCCCCGATGATTCCTTCTTCACTAGCAAGCCCACGGTGAAGCCCTGCTCCTCCTCACGCCATTCTCCTTGTCGTATGCTTCCCTAGGTGCCAATCTCCATGAGCACCCGGTCATCATGGCCACGCACGCGAGCACCTACAGTCAGCGCCTCCACACATGCATGCTGCACTACCATGAGACACCAACGTGACGCCCGCGTCTCCCAGTTCCATGCATCGCATCACACACCTACTAAAGCACGCACACGAGCCCTCCGCACCTCTCTACCCCGGCCGGCAACCATGTTCGTTGCCAGGCTCGGCCTCGCGCAGGCCCTCACCCATGCATGATCACACACCACCCTCAAGCCTTCCGTCGGTCGCACCGCCTCCCAAATCCGCATGGCCGTCGTCGTTCGCCCATGCTCGTCTTGCCTGGATGTGCCCCCGCCGGCACCATCGTTGCCGTCGTCTTCTCTGCTGTAACGGGGGAGCTAGCACCTTTGAGGCTTGTTCAAAACTAACGGAGCTCCATATATTAACAACCACCCACCTAGCTCGACTTCTCGCCCAGGCGACCCGGGTTCGCGTTCCCCCGGTCGCACTTATTAAAAGCCCCTATTTTTGTCTGCATTGATGTGGCACTGACACCCTGGCCCCGCCTGTCATACACACGCACACACACCCTCCTTTCTTATTATTTTTATCCATTCCGAAATTCTATTTCTGGAAGATGGCCGCTTTCCAAATCTGGCAAGTCCATTTCTGGACATTCCAATTCTGGAATATTTCCATTATTGTCAATTCCCCTATTAGGCAGTATTTGACTTATTGCATTTTGTGAATATTTTCTATAGCAACATATGCATATTATATATGTTTTTGGGGTAGAAAACCCCACCAATCCATCTGTGGCATCCATTTCATCATTTGAGCAAGTTTATAAACATGTCATATATGCAGCATATGCCTTTTTGTAAAAAAATGTATTTAATTCCAAACATGCTATGGGGTAGTGTTGTACATGAATAGGATCATTTTTATGTCAACTTGCTGCTAGAATTTATTTCATGCCATGAAGTGCACTGTGGTGCAACAAGCTTGCAAACATGCTATCATAAAGCTGTTTCTGTCATGCCTTGTTTATTTTGCTAAGTCTGAAACTGTCGGCATAACTTGCCATTTTGCATTTATGCTATCATCTTATCTGTGTGTTTCTGGAACATGTTCAGTGAGGGAGTTATGTTAAGTACACTTAGTACAAGAATGCCATGTTCTTGTTTGCCATGATAAGTTCCTATAGCACATAGTTTACTAGCTCTAAACATTGCAATTCAGATATGTTTTCTGCCATGTCCAGTATTTTTGCTGTCTATAAATCTGCTATCATTTGCCTCTTTACCATGATGTTTTGATGATGATCTAGTGAGTTTTAGAATTATCTCAGTAATCATATTTTGTAGACCATGTTATTCAGTATCTTTTCATGCCATTTGTTACCATGTTCAAGTTTTGCGTCAAAATTAAATGTTGCATCCAAGTTGGCATGTTGCTATTTTAAACAGCTTTGCATTGCATTGCATTGCATAACCAGCAACAACAACAACAACAACAACAACAACAGCAACAACTTCAGCAACAACAGCAACAACAACAGCAACAGCAGCAGCAGCAGCAGCAGCAACAACAACAACAACAACAACAACACCAACAGCAACAGCAACAACAACAACAACAACAACAACAACAACAACAACAACAACAACAATAACAACAACAACAAGAACAATAACAA
>NC_041381.1:252150762-252159724 GCF_002162155.2 Triticum dicoccoides
AGCAACAACAACAACAACAACAACAACAACAACAGCAAAAACAACAACAACAACACCAACAACAGCAACAGCAACAACACCAACAGCAACAACAGCAGCAGCAACAGCAACAACAGCAATAGCAACAGCAACAACAACAACAACAACAACAACAACAACAACAACAACAACAACAACAACAACAACAACAACAACAACAACAACAACAACAACAAAGGTTTGGTTCTGGTACATTACTTTCCATTACCCAAGTTATATGACCAGCTCTCATATTGCATAGCATCATTCTCAATGTTCAAACTCTGTATAACTCCTGTAGCTATAGCTGTTGGACAACAATGGGTAACACATGGATGTGAAATCATTCATAAATATCAGTGTCATCATGTAATGTAGCTTTTTTATGATCCTTAGCATATGAGTGCAACTCGAGGAAGGTTCTAAAGTGGTTGATCCTGCCAAATATTATGCCATGACAGAATTGACTCTAATTCATGGTCAGAGTTACATCTCAAAAATTATAAGCAGCCTCTTTTTGAAGTTGGGGGTAGTAAAATATTGCACACTACCTATAATCAAGAAAAGCCAATTGAGAACCTAACAAATGCACGTGACTTTACCTAATACATCTATAAAGTTGATGAGATGATAAAGTACTAAAAGTCGAACATTTGTTTGGCGAAAAAAAATATCAAAAGAGCAACAGTGAATTTTATAGAAATTTAGTTTCTGTAGTAAGCCGTCTCCTGGCACTTTTTATTTTGTGGCAAAACTCAAGTGTCATCACTGAAATAGAAAGTATTTCCAAAATATTGCTAGACTTGCATGTAAACAACCATATATTTGTAATAAATAAATAATGAACCATGTAACTGCATACACATTAATTTCGCAATTAGTACATTAGTGAATATATTTCATAGTAAGGACTTACTAACGGAGCTCAAGTGTCCAACCACAAGTTATTACAATACAGAAATTATTATTAACAACAACACCTTCTGTAGAGTAAAGTGGACGTTGCAATGAGAACTACCATATATACACACTGATTTCTTTTCAGTCCAACAATTTCATCTGCCTAAAAATAGAGCAAAATACAGTGAATCATGTGTCCCCATAAGTATTCTCTCTGCCATCCAAAAACATAGTACGTCAAACTACTATGAATGTACGATCTAACAAAAGGTGTGCTCTGCAGTAATGGACTGGAACCTCACCAATACCTTTCAAAACTGAAAATCCTTGCAATTATCATGCTCTTAATCCTGACGCAAAGGCGCTGTTCGGTAGCTCTCCGCTCCGAAGCACCGCGCCGGAGCGGAGCGGCCCGTAGCCCATTTTCTAGGAGTGGCCCAAGCATCGCTCCGCGCGCTCCCGGAGCTGGATGACTGCCGAACAGGGCTAAAGTCTTAGGAAATTACAGATATTCACAACATAAAAACAGAGGCGAAAATCATATGTTGATATGTTGTCATGCTTGCAAAGTTTTAATATGAGGACATCATATAATTGTAGTAGATCTACAGAACTGCTAACGGAGCTCAAGTGTCCAACCAAAACTTATTACAATATAGAAATTATTATTACAGCAATGCCGTGTGTAGAGGCAAGTGTACATTGCAATGAAAATCACCTTATATACACACAGATTTTTTTCTAGTCCAGCAATTTCATCGGCCTGAAAACTAAACAAAATACAGTGAATCATGCGTCACCATCAGAATCCTCTCTGCCAACCAAAACATAGTACATCAAACTACTATGAATGTATGATTGAACCAAAGGTGCGCTACATATATATAGTGATATCTTGTGATGCTTGCAAAGGTCTGATTTGAGGACATCATATAATTGTAGTAGATCTACAGAACAGCAAGGTAAGTACAAAATTAGGCATGTTGTGCAGCTTTCTCTGTAGAACCATACTAACACCTTGGAACATCTGAAGTTAAAATGCTCACAAAGATGGTGGCTCTTATAATCCTGAGTAGTGGACTATCAGCAAAATAAAGGGAAATCACAGAAAAACTAATAAATTATAAGCTTCACAATCTGATTTTCTAGATACAGATGATAAATAAAACAAAGTGTAATTGCAAACCTAATTAGATAAATATGGGAAACGATAATAAAAATCGTTGTCCACAGCATCGATGAACATATCGGGCAACCTACATAACAACATAATTCAATGGTACTCCCCACAGAAAAAAAACATAATTCAATGGTACAGATAAGGTTTTAAAATATCTGAATCACATACAAATAAGGAAGCGACAATGGTGTCTACATCTATTGTACTTGGTCAGGGCATACTAAAACTCCCATAATCAAATCCTTCAAAACCAAGAGTGACAGTAGTTGATAAACCTGACATCCACGTTGTTGCAAATTACTTTCTTAAACATTCCCGTGTACAACTAAGTCGAATGTACATGCAGCAAACCCAAATCATATCAGTCTTGTTCCCATACAAAGCATCACATCTGCAGACCATGCAAAAACTGTAGGAAGAGAAACGAAGTAACCAAAATGATGTTCAGTAGATGTGGGGAACTCACAGCTTCTTTTTCTCAAGTAGTCAACTTTTCCTCATTGAACGGAGGAGGCACTCAATGAGCAGCATTTGCTGGGAAGTTGTGAGCACTTTGTTAGATAAGTGTGTCTTGCCGTTAAACTGTATCACCGGAGCCGAGTACGGAGCGCGGGTAACATTCCAGTGGGTATGTACGCACACATTATTTCCCAGTTGGAGACAAAGCAAACATATGTGAGAGTTCCTTTGTGTTGACTTTAATATCAATGTAGAGCATAACTGCTACATTACCCAACAATGACATGATTACTCCTAGTTGATAGCACCAATTATTTCACACGCCATTCTATTTAACCTAAAATTGTCAAAAAGGGCATTGAAATTTAGTAGTTGTCAGTCGTAAGTTGTAACGCAGAATTGACCGAAAATCAATCCCCATACTTATAGAAAGTGCAACACAATGACACTCAATGCTTTAGTAGTTGTCACGTGCCATTGCTTTTGCAAAACAATTGCCCGCAAAAACATTCAGATTTACGACAGAAACCGTCAATACTCTAATAGTTGACAGAGAGCTTCGTTGTCAAGTGTTTCACAATATAACTATCTAACTGAAAGAGGATAAGAAGAAGAAAGTTCATTAGAAGTCGATTCTCTTACCTACAACGGCCAGGACATGCCAGCTTGGCAAGGTACTTCCTTAATCAGGAGATTGTGGCAGAGCAGCAACGAAAGAAATCAAGAAAAGATATTAATCTTGCCATATAGGGTCCCTGGCATGTTTTGCCCATACGAAAATTGATTTAGGAGTGGCTTAAACAACGACATGTTGACAACTGACATTAGGCTCCTTCATGTTTATGTTTGTTTAGACAACATGTTTCTTAATTTATAAACTCACCTGAGGAGCATAGTTATGCCCCGACCGATCTCGGACATCCATAGGTTGTACTGTAGGTGAGAAGATTCTAGATTGAATCCCTTGAGCGCGCAACACTATCTGAAGGGGTGATTGAAAAAAATTGAACCCGAATCTGAAGTTAATGTGGATTCAAGTATACACCAGAAAGAAAACAAATTCAGAACAAAAACTATGGGAAAACGAACCTGATCCAGAGGAAGAAAATAATCTTGACGCAATAAGCTCCTTGATTACACGGGATCCATGCCTCAACTTGGTTTTGAGAGAGACGTGGATTTGTTTTTCAACTGGGGGAGGGATAGAGTACAGATTAGAGGAAGCGAAGGTGAAGATAGGTATTTTAGGGCTTCCTTGTACAACCATGAAAGGATCTTTTCGGTTTCTTCTACATCCATGAAAAAAATTATGGGCCTTCTGATCAATTGCTCTTCTACCTGTTAACAAACTAACTAAAGCACCATGATTTGAAAAAACGGAACTATCTAATCACCATTGCAAAGCCAAAGGATAGTAGTATTGACTCAGCTCCTTGCCAAACCCAAGTTCATGTGTGCAGGAGAGGAGATTCTGCCCACTAACATGGCAATCCAGTGGCACTCCATCTAGCGCACCCACAAATCCATTACACGGTCCATAAGAGAACTTCAGAGATGAAAATTACCTTGCCGAGCAACCACTCAGAACATGGCCGAATTTGCTATGCGGAGCGCGATCTTCACCGGGTACATCCATGCCTCAGCGGTCCGGTGAGTGGAGGGGTACAACAGGGAACCATTGTTGTAGCTTATAGGCGACCAGCCGCGTCGCCACGACGCGACCGGAAGCATCCGCCGCAGCGTGCTGGTCCAAGAGAGAGGACTAAGGAGAGAGATGGTTAACGGTGGCGGTGGAAGTGGTGGGATGCGACATAGAGTGGATGTGGTGGGCAGCGGCGACATATGAGACAGGGAGCGACGATGACGGTGGGGAGCCGGGCGGCGGCATGATCCATGGCAAGCTACGGGTGTGGTGGTGGCCTTCAGAAGGTTAGGGATACGGGGGGAGTTCTTTTTTTAGCAACCATGGTGGAAGGACCACGAGCCTTCTTTTTTAACAACCTTGATGAAAGGACCGTGGGCCTTCAGTGTTTTTTGTCCGACTTAAGCACGCCATTAAGCAAAAGTTACATGCGTTAATCTTCGCCGTAATAACTCGGTCCCACCAGAGATGAACGACTCATAATTTCTAATTAACATGGTAATTTCTACGGAGTCTGTAATTAGTATAGGTATAGATTTTTCCTTGCCAAATTCCACCTACCAAAAGCGCTTCACTCACCGGCAACGGCGCCAGAAAAGAGTCTTGATGACCCACAAGTATAGGCGATCTATCGTAGTCCTTTTGATAAGTAAGAGTGTCGAACCCAACGAGGAGCAGAAGGAAATGATAAGCGGTTTTCAGCAAGATATTCTCTGCAAGTACTGAAATAAGTGGTAACAGATAGTTTTGTCATAAGATAAATTGTAACGAGCAACAAGTAACAAAAGTAAATAAAGTGCAGCAAGGTGGCCCAATCCTTTTTGTAGCAAAGGACAAGCCTAGACAAACTCTTATAATAGGAAAAGTGCTCCCGAGGACACATGGGAATATCGTCAAGCTAGTTTTCATCACGCTCATGTGATTCGCGTTCGGTACTTTGATAATTTGATATGTGGGTGGACAGGTGCTTGGGTACTGCCCTTACTTGTACAAGCATCCCACTTATGATTAACCTCTATTGCAAGCATCCGCAACTACAACAAAAGTATTAAGGTAAACCTGACCATAGCATGAAACATATGGATCCAAATCAGCCCCTTACGAAGCAACACATAAACTAGGGTTTAAGCTTCTGTCACTCTAGCAACCCATCATCTACTTATTACTTCCCAATGCCTTCCTCTAGGCCCAAATAATGGTGAAGTGTTATGTAGTCGACGTTCACATAACACCACTAGAGGTTAGACAACATACATCTTATCAAAATATCGAACGAATACCAAATTCACATGACTAATAATAGCAAGACTTCTCCCTTGTCGTCAGGAAAAAACGTAACTACTCACAAAGCATATTCATTGTCAGGACCCCGACTCAATGCCACATCGATCTAGCATGTAACACCTCATATCACTTTGCGGCCTCACGCACGGTATTCCCACGGGTGTCGCCTTACCTTTGCCCGGGACCGTTTGCGTCTTTTGGCACACGTATATGATAGTGTCGCTAGCATCCATATGATAAGGAGCCCGGGCTGACATGGCTAGTCGTAAACCCAAAGTGGCACAGACTTACAGGGACAGGCATCCATGACCCAGCATCGAACGTGTCGGTCATCAGCGAGTGAATCTAGGCTGTAGCACTGGGCTAGCAGGACTCCGGTGAACCGGGCTGTAGCGGGCTAACAGGACTCCGGTATTCATCGCGTGACATTTCCCCGAAGGGACAGACACAGGAACGAAGAAGGACACATGCCGGCCAGCCTAAGTGTTCCGGAGCAGTAGCAGGCTACCATGGCTCGGTGGAAACACTAGGAGACATTTCCCCGTAAGAGAGGCTACTAAAGATAAACAACTAGATGGTCAGATCCCACACATACCAAGCATTTCAATAACATACACACAATATGCTCGATATGTGCAAATACAACATGGCATCACAAGATGACTCTACGACTCAAGTAGTTTATTCAATAGGCTCCGAGGAGCGAGATATTACAAACATGAGTCTCATGACCCAACAATCAGAGCATACAAGTCAAAGCACAAGCGGAAGCTTAACATGTCTGAGTACAGACAACTATGAATGAAAAAGGCTAAGAAGCCTGACTATCTACCAGATCCTGCCGAGGGCACAAGATCGTAGCTGAGGTAACAAGCTAAACGTCGAAGTCCACGCGGAACTACTAGTGAGACTGAAGTCTCTCTGCAAAAACATAAAATAGGCAAACGTGAGTACAAATGTACCCAGCAAGACTTACATCAGATCTAACTACATATGCCTCATTATCAACAAAGGGGGTGGTGGAGTTTAACTGCAGCAAGCCAGCTTTAACTCGGTGGCTAACCTGAACTACGACCGCAGGTAACTCTTTTGAGGTGGTGCACACGAGTCCACATATTCACCATGTCAGTACACCACTATGGATCCGCTCCCGTCTCCCTACGAGAACGCCATCCATAGCACTCACGCTTATCTTGCGTATTTTAGAGTATCCACTTTCACTTGTCTATGAACCATGCAATGGGGTCCAAGTTTCCATATCCGAGGAATCCGGCTATTCGAATAGATGATGTTAACCCTGCAGGGGTGTACTTCTTCACACACACTCCCGCCACTTACCGCCCTGTACACGTCATGTACCTCGGCAACCTTCAAGCGGAAGCCGGGCGAGGGAGTCGGCCACGACCTGACTAACCGAACAAGTCTCTAGTCCAGGTTTATCGCCTATTCGGGTTCCATCCGCAAGGAGATCCGGCCGGGGTGTCGCTCACGGCCCCAAACGATGTGAGCAGGGTTCCCAAGCCCACCATCCGGGTGCCACTTGGTACACCGTGCCACTGTGCCTAGTCTGTCCCAAGCCCACCTGTACCGGGTGCCACTTGGTAGACTACTAACACTACCTACAAACACCAGAAACTAGTTGCAACTCCTGGACAGAGATCAAGTTGATTAATAAGTCGAGAGGGGCACTTAAGCATTCCAATGTGTGGTAGTAGCTGGTCATGGATCACAAACACAGAACTCAGTTCCTGAGGACGGCTGCAATGAGACAACCCACCATGTACTCCTACATGGCCTCTCACCGCTACCTTTACCAAATCGTGTTCACACTCTTAGCTCACACACAGTAGGACATGTTCACACGCCTCTGATACATCCCCGATGAATCAGACCTGACTCAACTCTAAGCAATAGCAGGCATGACAAACAAACATGAATGAGTAGGCACAACAGGGCTCAAACAACTCCTACTCATGCTAGTGGGTTTCATCTATTTACTGTGGCAATGACAGGTCATGCAAAGGATAAGGGGTTCAGCTACCGCAACAAGTAACAAATATGTTGTTGTTGTACTAATGCAGTAAAAGAGAGCAGGAGCGAGAGAGTGGGATTTTATCGGAATGAACAAGGGGGTTTTGCTTGCCTGGCACTTCTGAAGATAATATAGCTCTTCATCGGTGTCATCGATCACATCGCCGGTATCACGTCTATCGAAAGGGGGGGCAATCACCGGCAACTGAGGAAGAACACAATCAAATGCAATGCACAATATGATGCATGAATGACATGGCAATATGCTGTGGTTTGTGCTAATGCAACTAGAACCAGATTAAATGAAGTTGGTTTGAATCCAAGATTCAAACTCAAACTCCATATGTGGATATTTAAATGCCATTAATATGATTTGTGCTAAACAGCAGCTATAAGTTGTTCTAACATGCATGAAAATGGTACAGATGGATTCCTTGAATTTTTCTGATAATTTTTCATATATAAATTATTTAATTTGGAGTTACGGTTGAATTTCTATGAATTTTAGAAGTTTATACAATTTTCTGGAATTTCAGAATTAAATTAAATCCAGAAAACATTACTGCGTCAGCATGACGTTGGCATGACGTCAGCAAGTCAACAGGGGCCGGTCCGGGTCAAACCTGACCAGTGGGGCCCACTGGTCAGTGACTATGGCTAATCCTAATATAACTTAAACCTAACCTAGTTTAATTAGCCGGGCCGGGCCCGCAGGTCAGTGAGTCAGTGGCTAAAAAAGTTAGGAAAAAACTAAACTAATTAACAGGGGCTGGACCCACCTGTCATCGACCCAGGGGGGTCAAACCCCTGGTCAACAGGGCGTGAGTCGCCGGCGAGGCCGAGGCGGCGGAGGCCTTCGGGTTTCTTGCTCCGGCGACCAAACGGACGGAGGAGGGGCTCTACGGATAGCTGGAAGGGCGCCGCGTCTTCCTGTGGAGTCAGTTGGGGTCGGGGCAGCCGGAATCGGTGCCGGCGACGACCTAGGTGGCCGCCGGAGTTCGGCCGAGGTCGAACACGGTGCTGTGGTGCACTAGAGGGAAAATGGAAGGGCTCTGCGGGCTCCTGAGAGGGCGGCGAACTTGGTAACATGCTCGGGCGCACGCTGGGGTGACCCTGGCCACGGCAGCGCCATGGCCGGCGGCGAGGAGCAATCGGCCGCGCTGGAGAAAGAGGCTAGGGGATGAGCGCGAGCTTGAGGGAAGGGGGAACAGGAAGAGGGGCTCACAGTGTATCGAACGGAGGGGTCGGCGAGCTCGGGGAAGGCCGCACGGCGACGAATTTGACGACGGCGATCCTCGGTGGCCGAGGAGGGGAATGGCGGAGCTAGCGGCATCCAGGGGCTTCCGGCGCCTTTCGTCTGGGTGGGGATGAAGAGGGAGACGAGGCGGAGCTTTCCGGAGCGTCTGCGAGGCGTGGGGTGGCCGGTAGGCGTGGCTATGGCGAGCGGC
>NC_041381.1:252160233-252168357 GCF_002162155.2 Triticum dicoccoides
CAGAGGAGCGAGGGGGAGGGAGGTCCAGAGAGCGAGGGAGAAGTGAGAGGGGGTCGGGGGCTGCGTGGCATCGCGGGAGGGACCAGGGAAGGAGGAGGCAGCCAGGCAGGGAGGAGGTGGCCGGGGCGCGTGGCCGCACGCGCCGGGCGCATGCCCGTCCTCCTGGCAGAGGAGGAAGGCGATAGCGGGGTAGCGGTGGCGGGCTGGGCCGATTCTGCTGGGCCACCAGGTGGGTGGGCCTCAGGTAAGCGTCGGGTAAGTTTTCTCTGCTCTGTCTTTTACTTATTGTTTTCTCTTTTTTTCTGCAGCTTTGTGGCTTTATTAAAAATACTAAATCAATCCCAAAAATCATGCAACTGCTCATGACCACTGTTAGAAATATATCCTACAGTAAACATTTCAGTTTGGGATTATTTGAGCATTTAAAATATTTTATAGTATTTAAATGCCCAAATGCAAATAAGTAATGATTTAAATTCAAAGTCCCAAAAATAAATCCTTTTAAAATGTTCATTTATTTTTGGTTTGGATCAAAACCCTTGCCAAAAATATTAAACATCTAAGGAGTGCATTTTGGAGCAATGAATGAGATTTTAGGGTTTTTGCCCTTCTTTTATTTAGGGTTTTGAGGCTTCCAATTTCCCTCAGTTCAAATTTCAGAATTTAAACATGATGCACACATGAAGCTAGCCTAGAGCATTACCAGAAGCTAGGGATGTGACAACTCACCCCCACTAAACAAGAATCTCGTCTCGAGATTCAAGCGTAGGGTAGGATGAAGGGGAAACGCAAACTAGTACAATCTTCACGATCCAAGTTGCACTTCAAATGAACGTTGATTTGAACACCATCTTTGTCTTGTCGTCTTTCTTTGAGAACTCCAGCTAATCATGACAAGAAGAGGAAAGGAAAACTCT
Source organism: Triticum dicoccoides (assembly GCF_002162155.2). Lineage (NCBI taxonomy): Eukaryota > Viridiplantae > Streptophyta > Magnoliopsida > Poales > Poaceae > Triticum > Triticum dicoccoides. The sequence continues at coordinate 252,161,151 of NC_041381.1, forward strand.
AGAAGGATCGATCTTCTCGAAGGTCGAACAACTCAGGATTAACTCCCGGAATGTGACATAGAAACATCTCTCGAGTTGAGAGACGAAGCATACCTCTAGAGGGATGGAGTGGAGCAGGTGACGAGGTTCACTAGGTAGACAATAATTCCAGACTTAAGAATGTGGTGATCGGTTGTCAACATAGCGAGGAGTTGAATTGCCATGATACCACGACGAAACATCCTGGAGGAGGGTGATTCGTAGATTATTATCTTAGGTGGCAAAAAGAATTACCTTTGATATAGAGATCATTAAGACTCTCTATATCAGCCTAAGGCAAATCACAGCAATCGATTGGCGGGGGTCGGTAGAATGGCATACTCGGACTTGGATGATGTGGATTACCTTGTTGAAGACAACGTAATGGATGAATTTCCTTATCACCGGAGATGGAAGAGACCCGTGGTAGAATGGCACATTGATGGTGCAAGCTGGGAACAAAATGCAAATGCTGGGAATGATTCTGGTAACTAGGAAAGAACCCAACAATAGAGAGTGAATTCACTGTTTGAAAAGATCATAGCATTGCCGAGGAAACTGAGAGCAAACCCAGTTAGTGCCGATGATAACACCTAGCGCTTGTGCGTGCTCTCAAGAACTTGAGCATTTCCATATTCATCAAGGTTTTACCAACATCCGTGTCAAGGATCCTGGCAACACAACATACCACCATGATGAACAACGATGGACGATGCAGATGCATAGGAAGATAACATCAACTCAGATTTCACCTTAGCAAGGCCAAGGAAACAAAATCTAGATGATCGACCGAGAGACATTTAGCACTCGACTTCTAATGTTCTCCTTGATGTGCTAGTGTAACCCATTCATAGATATGGTTTGATAACTAGAACATCAAGTAAAAGGTCGGACTTCGGGAGCACAAAAATCCATAAGGAACAACTACTAGAATAAGTTCTACGAGATCCTTATGGGGAGGTGGCCAACTTCCTCAATCAAGATATTATAATAACAGGTCTTCCGGCTGGGTGTGTTGGCCACGACATCCACCTTACCGGTTATCGAGGGATCAATATTATAGTTCTTGGGAAGTGTTCCAACCATCATATCTGCCTGAGATTCAGATCTAGTTGGTGTCAGGATATTCCAGACTCATCGAGTCTAGGAAGAAAAATGAAAGTTTGCAACACAATTCGACGAGATGACGTTGTGAGATTCTCGGGAAATGAACTACGATAGTAAGCTTCAAAACATGAGCTGGTTCTGCTACAAACATGTGAACACGTTGTCCCAAACAAGCATGCCCACATGGTAGTCTTACAATAAAACACTACCGAGTTCTGGTTGGGAACCATCAGCGAGGATATCGAAGTTCTTTCATAAGTCCGGATTAGCTCTTATGAAGATACTCCTTCTCCTTGAACAAATCAGTCAGTGGCTTGGTGTGCTAGGATACACATATGGAATGAAGGTTGCAAATCTCCAGACCACAGAATACTTCGCACGTATGCATGACTGACTTGGGATGATTCCAGAGGAAGCAAAACTAACTTTCTCAAATCCACGGCGGCAACTTTCACCAAATGCACGTGTATAAGAGGAAGTCACTCCTTTCATCAAAGAAATACTTCATGAGCTAGCATGAAGAAAATGCCTTCAAAAGTTTCCAACACTAGCTTAATGTTCAACAAAATCATGGAGGAGATAAGGATGTTGTCAATGGGCTCAACAACAATTCTTCCGGGTTTCCCTTTAAAAGGAATTCCATAGTTAAGAGAACAAGTGATAGCATTCGTCAGACCCAAAAGATATAATAGTGTATGCTCGAGGGATCAACCACGAGTAAGACAACATTACGAATATCGTTGGTTCTAGTCTAATTGAATGATAGCCCATACTCAAATCAAAGATGGGGTAAGACAATAGGTCCAACAACTGATCACAAGGACCAATTAATGAAGATATCATCTTTCTTCAACACACACACATACACAGAAAGATATCCCTTAACATGAACTAAGTCAGACAGGCTTTTATCTTCCAACTCTCCAAGTTGTTGTTTGGCTTAACCAACTAGCTCAGGGGTATCTAACACTGATTCTTGGAGAGAAAGTGGTTCACAAGAAACCAACTTGATCACGAGCTCAACATAACAGTCAGGTGACAGCCTGGTGATACTTTCGAGAAGATAACCAAAAAATCACGAACCATCGATATGTTACTAAGCTCGAGAACAATCTTGCTTTACAGGGAAAGATGATATGATCAATGGAGCGAGGATTTGGAATAATCCTAACTCATCGATCGAGGAGTGAACCAGGAGAATGGACTAGGTAGCACGATCAACCTTAGAGCGATGATTCAAAAATCAACATGCTAAGAATGGGGTTTATTGTCCATTAACTACCAAGCAACAAGGTTGCTAGGAGTATTGAATTCACACATCACGATTCACTTGTCGGCATTCGGGTTGCGACAACACGGAACCGAGGGGTGAGTAATGATGGCGAGAAATATCACTACATCAAGAATTCACAAAAGCCGGTGCAATCCTCATGAAAATCCTGACATAAAGACGGTAATACTTCAGGGTAGAACAGAATCAAAAGCTGGGCTGGCATTTTGATCTGCGGAGCATGACTACCTTGACCCAATCCTAGATATGGATGAGGTACTGGAGTTCATTTCTCCTAGTCATTCTGGAATAGAATGGCTTGATAGACCACAAGAGTAATAGGTATCGATGAACGATTGCACGCATACTCTTGACTATCAATTGACAGACGAAGGTCAGTAGACAACTAAAGCGGGACAACTCAAAGGAACATATAACTTTCTGAGTTGTGGATGCATAGATTAGTATGTCGAATCAGGTTCAACAGGTTTCTTCCGGATAATCCATGCGGAAAGGTAGAACTGGCAGAGTCATAACATAGAATCGAGAACTCATCAAGAGCTCTGGTTGTGATCTTTTGGTTCAAAGAACTTCTGCCATAAGTAGTTCATGGTATTTGGAAGAAGAAGATACCACAGACTTCAAGGACTATCGCAGAGGTTACTAATAACCTAGGGGAGCTAGCAATTTCTATCAACATGAAGTAAGTAGGGTGAATCTCGGGTTCAGAAACCCGGAAGTAGAATGCCTACTAACTAGGTGGCATCACGGGATGCTTTCGAGAATAAAGGCCAGAATCATCACACTAGGACACAAATCATGGCTAGACCACTAGATAATCCCCTGAGACACCTAGGGTCATAATAATAACTCCAACATAAATGTCAAGGCAATGGAATACCTCAACTCAACAATTAGTGTGATTGAGCTGGCATAAAGGAACATCGAAAACAGAGGGAAAGGGTTTTGCAATGCATCAGATTATTTAGAAACCTGGGATGACTCGGACAGCATAACGGCTGTAAATGCTCAGAAAAGATTTGAGACATTCACAAAATTGGTGGCATAACCACTCAGAAGCACAATATCAAGGTTTCGAGATCAACAATTAACATACGGAAATAATAGGAACTGAACTGAGACTTAAATCCAACAATCTATAAGTCTACGGATTAATAACACGTGATCCTGATGGAAAGAGGAGAAAGCCTAGTTGTTAACCCCGTAGGAAAGATAAGATGACTCAGATCAGAAGGGCATAAGGTATAAGGAGTAAAAAGAGCCTTACGTTCCATCCCACAATCAATTCCCTTATATAACTAAAGAATTTCTAGACTCAACTTCGACCAGTTTGGCTTGGTAATACTACAGGCAGTCAAGCTCTGATACCAACGCTGTCAGGACCCCGACTCAATGCCACATCGATCTAGCATGTAACACCTCATATCACTTTGCGGCCTCACGCACGGTATTCCCACGGGTGTCGCCTTACCTTTGCCCGGGACCGTTTGCGTCTTTTGGCACACGTATATGATAGTGTCGCTAGCATCCATATGATAAGGAGCCCGGGCTGACATGGCTAGTCGTAAACCCAAAGTGGCACAGACTTACAGGGACAGGCATCCATGACCCAGCATCGAACGTGTCGGTCATCAGCGAGTGAATCTAGGCTGTAGCACTGGGCTAGCAGGACTCCGGTGAACCGGGCTGTAGCGGGCTAACAGGACTCTGGTATTCATCGCGTGACATTTCCCCGAAGGGACAGACACAGGAACAAAGAAGGACACATGCCGGCCAACCTAAGTGTTCCGGAGCAGTAGCAGGCTACCATGGCTCGGTGGAAACACTAGGAGACATTTCCCCGTAAGAGAGGCTACTAAAGATAAACAACTAGATGGTCAGATCCCACACATACCAAGCATTTCAATAACATACACACAATATGCTCGATATGTGCAAATACAAGATGGCATCACAAGATGACTCTACGACTCAAGTAGTTTATTCAATAGGCTCCGAGGAGCGAGATATTACAAACATGAGTCTCATGACCCAACAATCAGAGCATACAAGTCAAAGCACAAGCGGAAGCTTAACATGTCTGAGTACAGACAACTATGAATGAAAATGGCTAAGAAGCCTGACTATCTACCAGATCCTGCCGAGGGCACAAGATCGTAGCTGAGGTAACAAGCTAAACATCGAAGTCCACGCGGAACTACTAGTGAGACTGAAGTCTCTCTGCAAAAACATAAAATAGGCAAACGTGAGTACAAATGTACCCAGCAAGACTTACATCAGATCTAACTACATATGCCTCATTATCAACAAAAGGGGTGGTGGAGTGTAACTGCAGCAAGCCAGCTTTAACTCGGTGGCTAACCTGAACTACGACCGCAGGTAACTCTTTTGAGGTGGCGCACACGAGTCCACATATTCACCATGTTAATACACCACTATGGATCCGCTCCCGTCTCCCTACGAGAACGCCATCCATAGCACTCACACTTATCTTGCGTATTTTAGAGTATCCACTTTCACTTGTCTATGAACCATGCAATGGGGTCCAAGTTTCCATATCCGAGGAATCCGGCTATTCGAATAGATGATGTTAACCCTGCAGGGGTGTACTTCTTCACACACGCTCCCGCCACTTACCGCCCTGTACACGTCAGGTACCTCGGCAACCTTCAAGCGGAAGCCGGGCGAGGGAGTCGGCCACGACCTGACTAACCGAACAAGTCTCTAGTCCAGGTTTATCGCCTATTCGGGTTCCATCCGCAAGGAGATCCGGCCGGGGTGTCGCTCACGGCCCCAAACGATGTGAGCAGGGTTCCCAAGCCCACCATCCGGGTGCCACTTGGTACACTGTGCCACTGTGCCTAGTCTGTCCCAAGCCCACCTGTACCGGGTGCCACTTGGTAGACTACTAACACTACCTACAAACACCAGAAACTAGTTGCAACTCCTGGACAGAGATCAAGTTGATTAATAAGTCGAGAGGGGCACTTAAGCATTCCAATGTGTGGTAGTAGCTGGTCATGGATCACAAACACAGAACTCAGTTCCTGAGGACGGCTGCAATGAGACAACCCACCATGTACTCCTACATGGCCTCTCACCGCTACCCTTACCAAATCGTGTTCACACTCTTAGCTCACACACAGTAGGACATGTTCACACGCCTCTGATACATCCCCGATGAATCAGACCTGACTCAACTCTAAGCAATAGCAGGCATGACAAACAAACATGAATGAGTAGGCACAACAGGGCTCAAACAACTCCTACTCATGCTAGTGGGTTTCATCTATTTACTGTGGCAATGACAGGTCATGCAAAGGATAAGGGGTTCAGCTACCGCAGCAAGTAACAAATATGTCGTTGTTGTACTAATGCAGTAAAAGAGAGCAGGAGTGAGAGAGTGGGATTTTATCGGAATGAACAAGGGGGTTTTGCTTGCCTGGCACTTCTGAAGATAATATAGCTCTTCATCGGTGTCATCGATCACATCGCCGGTATCACGTCTATCAAAGGGGGGGCAATCACCGGCAACTGAGGAAGAACACAATCAAATGCAATGCACAATATGATGCATGAATGACATGGCAATATGCTGTGGTTTGTGCTAATGCAACTAGAACCAGATTAAATGAAGTTGGTTTGAATCCAAGATTCAAACTCAAACTCCATATGTGGATATTTAAATGCCATTAATATGATTTGTGCTAAAAAGCAGCTATAAGTTGTTCTAACATGCATGAAAATGGTACATATGGATTCCTTGAATTTTTCTGATAATTTTTCATATATAAATTATTTAATTTGGAGTTACGGTTGAATTTCTATGAATTTTAGAAGTTTATACAATTTTCTGGAATTTCAGAATTAAATTAAATCCAGAAAACATTACTGCGTCAGCATGACGTTGGCATGACGTCAGCAAGTCAACAGGGGCCGGTCCGGGTCAAACCTAACCAGTGGGGCCCACTGGTCAGTGACTATGGCTAATCCTAATATAACTTAAACCTAACCTAGTTTAATTAGCCGGGCCGGGCCCGCAGGTCAGTGAGTCAGTGGCTAAAAAAGTTAGGAAAAAACTAAACTAATTAACAGGGGCTGGCCCCACCTGTCATCGACCCAGGGGGGTCAAACCCCTGGTCAACAGGGCCTAACCCGCCGGCGGTGAGTCGCCGGCGAGGCCGAGGCGGCGGAGGCCTTCGGGTTTCTTGCTCCGGCGACCAAACGGACGGAGGAGGGGCTCTACGGATAGCTGGAAGGGCGCCGCGTCTTCCTGTGGAGTCGGTTGGGGTCGGGGCAGCCAGAATCGGCGCCGGCTACGACCTAGGTGGCCGCCGGAGTTCGGCCGAGGTCGAACACGGCGCTGTGGTGCACTAGAGGGAAAACGGAAGGGCTCTGCGGGCTCCTTGGAGGGCGGCGAACTTGGTAACATGCTCGGGCGCACACTGGGGTGACCCTAGCCACGGCAGCGCCATGGCCGGCGGCGAGGAGCAATCGGCCGCGGTGGAGAAAGAGGCTAGGGGATGAGCGCGAGCTTGAGGGAAGGGGGAAGAGGAAGAGGGGCTCACAGTGGATCGAACGGAGGGGTCGGCGAGCTCGGGGAAGGCCGCACGGCGACGAATTTGACGACGGCGATCCTCGGTGGCCGAGGAGGGGAATGGCGGAGCTAGCGGCATCCAGGGGCTTCCGGCGCCTTTCGTCTGGGTGGGGATGAAGAGGGAGACGAGGCGGAGCTTTCCGGAGCGTCTGCGAGGCGTGGGGTGGCCGGTAGGCGTGGCTATGGCGAGCGGC
>NC_041381.1:252168451-252175034 GCF_002162155.2 Triticum dicoccoides
AGCGTCTGCGAGGCGTGGGGTGGCCGGTAGGCGTGGCTATGGCGACCGGCGGCGACGGCGACTCTCGGTCATGGGGGGGGGGAAGCAGAGGAGCGAGGGGGAGGGAGGTCCAGAGAGCGAGGGAGAAGTGAGAGGGGGTCGGGGGCTGCGTGGCGTCGCGGGAGGGACCAGGGAAGGAGGAGGCAGCCAGGCAGGGAGGAGGTGGCCGGGGCGCGTGGCCGCGCGCGCTGGGCGCGTGCCCGTCCTCCTGGCAGAGGAGGAAGGCGACAGCGGGCTAGCGGTGGCGGGCTGGGCCGATTCTGCTGGGCCACCAGGTGGGTGGGCCTCAGGTAAGCGTCGGGTAAGTTTTCTCTGCTCTGTCTTTTACTTATTGTTTTCTATTTTTTTCTGCAGCTTTGTGGCTTTATTAAAAATACTAAATCAATCCCAAAAATCATGCAACTGCTCATGACCACTGTTAGAAATATATCCTACAGTAAACATTTCAGTTTGGGATTATTTGAGCATTTAAAATATTTTATAGTATTTAAATGCCCAAATGCAAATAAGTAATGATTTAAATTCAAAGTCCCAAAAATAAATCCTTTTAAAATGTTCATTATTTTTGGTTTGGATCAAAACCCTTGCCAAAAATATTAAACATCTAAGGAGAGCATTTTGGAGCAATGAATGAGATTTTAGGGTTTTTGCCCTTCTTTTATTTAGGGTTTTGAGGCTTCCAATTTCCCTCAGTTCAAATTTCAGAATTTAAACATGATGCACACATGAAGCTAGCCTAGAGCATTACCAGAAGCTAGGGATGTGACATTCATGTTCATAATCAGAGGGGTAATAATGTGCATAAAGAATCTGAACATATGATCTTCCACCAAATAAATCAACTAGCATCAACTACAAGGAGTAATCAACACTACTAGCAACCTACTAGCACCAATCCCGGACTTGGAGACAAGAATTGGATACAAGAGATGAACTAGGGTTTGGAGATGAGATGGTGCTAGTGAAGATGTTGATGGAGATTGTCCTCTCCCAATGAGAGGAGCATTGGTGATGACGATGGTGATGATTTCTCCCCCCCGGAGGGAAGTGTCCCCGGCAGAACAGCTCTGCTCGAGCCCTAGATTGGTTCCGCCAAGGTTCCGCCTCGTGGCGGCGGAGTCTCGTCCCGAAGGTTGCCCTATATTTTTTTCTCATCGAAAGACTTCATATAGGAGAAGATGGGCGTCGGAGAGCCACCAGGGGGCCCACGAGGTAGGGGGGGCGCCCAGGGGGAGGGCGCGCCCCCCACCCTCATGAGCAAGGTGTGTGTCGGCGTTCTGGGAACGGGGGTCCCTAGACTTGCCTGCCTGCGGCGTGGCTCAAAGGGGGCCTTAGCACGACCCATCTTCATCAACACAAGCTCAAGACCCTCGCGAGGGGCCAAGCCTCACGGGGCGGACGACAAGGAGCTTCCTCAGGCACGGCCTCATCACGCTGGCTCACGAGGAGGCGGAGAGATCAAGGCAGGGTACCTCGCGAGGTGCCCATGACGCAAGCCATGACGACCAAGGGCGCCAGTCGGGTGCCAGCCCACGCGGTGTCCTCCTTTCCTCTTTGGTGCAAAGGGAGCAAGCGCAGGCGAGAGCATCAAGCAAAGGCATCCATTTCGGTGCAACAAGATCAAGACCAGCCCAATGGCAGGGAGGAAGTCATTGTGGAGCCCAAGCAGGCGTCACCACCAGAGCCTTTGACAGGCGAGGACCAACTTTAGTCAGGATAAGTGTACCCGCTGTTCCCCTTCAAAATGGCCAATTGTTGGCGCCCTTCCCGCTCAATATTTGGGAGGAGGCCCAGGGACTTTGCCTATAAATAGAACTAGCCACCCCCAGGGTAGAGGGGACAGGATAAAGAGAGGCACCTAGAATAGAGAGAGAGAGAGACTGAACTCCTCCTAGCAGTTCGTCGCACCAGCCAAGAACAGACCCTCGCGAGGCTGTTCTTCCTTGTATTGTTCATCATCAGCCCAAGAGGCAATCCACCACACCACACACTGGAGTAGGGTATTACACCACAATGGTGGCCTGAACCAGTATAAACTCTATGTCTCTTCTGTTGTTCCTCTGGTAGTTTAGATCCCGACGATTCGGCGAGGAACAGGTAGGTAGAGGGCGAAATCTCCGCGCGCACCCCAGTGTTCGAACCTCAAGGGTCTGCCAGAACCCGAAATCCAACATTTGGCGCGCCAGGTAGGGGTGCACCGGAATTCGTCTTCCGTCGCCCTGTTCTTCCCCGACCGTCGCATCCATGTCTGACGCTCGTCGGGCTCGCGCCGAGTGCCGAGCCGCCCTCGCTTCCCGCGTCGCCCAGACGGCTCCCGTCGGGGGGCGTCCTCGTCGTTCCCCGTCACCTGCCGTCAACGCCGCCACCGGCCCGGCGGGGAACGAGCAGCAAGCATCATCCCAGCATTCGTACATGAGGCGAGACGACCGCACCGCTACATCCTCGCTCACCCCTGCTGTTTCTTCATCCCTGCGCAGCCATGGAGGCTCGAGTTGCGATCATCACGGCAAACGAGCTCCTGCGCTACCGCCCAATCGACGACGTCTATGAAGAGTGGCTCGACCGAGTCGCCGAGCTCGTCCGCGCCGCTGGGGGCTCCCCCGCGCCGTCCTTCTCGCTGCACCGCGCGCCGCCCTGCGCGGGCAATGAAGCTCCCGGGGTGCCTCAACCGCCTCCCCCTCAAGAAGGCGCCATGGCCCCAAGGTGCACGACCCCTGGGCGGAACCCGCTCCGTCAGGCGCCAGCGCGGCAAGAGCAGAGCTGCCAAGAAGTCCCTCGCCCTCGAGAAGCTGCCCGAGCGCTCCCTGCTCCAGCTCGTCGCGACCACGCTCCTGCTCCAGCACGTCAAGATCCCGCGCTGCTCCCAGCTGCAGTGCATGGGGACCCGCAGGACCAAGCTCTTCGTCACCCAAGGCCTCCCGTGGCCGCATCGGGCTGCCGCGCCTTCACCACCGAGCTGCGCAGCGTCGCATGGCCCGACAAGTTCAAGCCAGACCTGCCTCCTCGCTACGATGGCATGGCTGACCGTGCAGAGTTCCTCCAGCTCTACGAGCTGGGCATCGAGGTTGCCAACGGGGACGAGAAGGTCATGGCAAACTGGTTTCCCATGGCGCTCAAGGACGGGGCCCGTACCTGGCTCCTGAACCTGGCTCCAGGCACGATCTCCTCCTGGGACGAGATGCACACCTGCTTCATCGCCAACTTCTAGGCTACTCCCGACCGGCCACCCGCTGTGAGCGACATGCGCCGTATCAAGCAGCAACCAGGGGAAACCCTGTAGAAGTACATCCAGTGCTTCAACAACACGTGCCTCAAGATTCCCAAGGTGACCGAGGAGGCCATCATCTCAGCCTTCTCCGACGGCGTGCGCGACGTCAAGATGAAGGAGGAGCTGGCGATGCATGAAGACCTGTGCACCTCCTTGGAGCTGTTCAACTTCGCGACCAAGTGTGCCAGGGCTGAGGAAGGGCGTCTCTCCCTCCTCGAGCTGCCTGCCGCAGACCCAGAAGAGAAGAAGCCCAAGGCCAAGGACGTGAAGCGCAAGGGGGCTGCCGTGCTAGCGGCAGAACCAGACACCAAGCGGGGCAGAGATCAACCCGAATCCTCCAAGGGCGGTCGGTACTGCGTGTACCACGACCTCCACACCCACAACACCAATGAATGCCAAGAGCTCCGAGCCGTGCGTGAAGGAAGGGTTGGCCGACGTCCCGACCGCAGCGACCGGGGCTACGGCCGAGGAGGAGGAAGGAACGCGGGACGCTGGGAAGACCGTGGCCCACGCCAAGGGTGGCGCGACCAACCTCGCAAGGATCGCTGGCAGGACCCGCCTCGCGAGGGAGCATGGAGTGATCAGCCTCGCGAGGATCGCCCGCAAGGGAACGCAGGCCTCCCTCCACTGCCGCTGTAGCCAAGGAGAAATGAGGACCGTCATCAGGACGAGGGGGCTAGGGGCTTCCAGGAACCGCGCGCGATCGCCTGCATCCTGGGCGGAGCTCAAGCCCCAGCCTCTCAATGCATCTTCAAGTAGTTCGCTCGCGAAGTAAACGCAGTCCTCCCCAAGCTCGAGGCCACGCGCCCTCTCAGGTGGTCGGCGTGCGCCATCATGTTCAGCTCAGCGGATCAGCTCAAGTGCGCGGCCACAGCCGGAGTCCTCCTGATGCTTTGTTCCCTAATCATCAGCAATGTGCTAGTCACCAGGACCCTCATCGATGGCGGGGCATGGCTCAACGTCCTGTTTGTGGAAACATTCAACAATCTCCAAGTGCCCTACAATCAGCTTCAACCAACCAAGCCTTTCTCTGGAGTCACCGACGGCTCCACGGTCCCAATTGGGCAGGCCCGCCTCCCTGTCACCTTCGGGGCGCACGACAACTACCGCACGGAGCTCATCGACTTCGACGTCGCCCACATTCGCCTGCCATGCAACGCCATCCTCGGGTACCCAGCGCTGGCCAAGTTCATGGCCGTAACCCACCACGGCTATAACGTCCTCAAGATGCCAGGAAGTGGCGGAGTCATCACGGTGCCCTGCGAAGAGAGGGACGCAGTGTGCTCCCTGGAACAAGCCTTTCAGGCCGCATCACTGGAAGACCCGGATCGCGGAAGCAGGAGGCTTCCCGAGGCCGCCCCCAAGAAGAACAAGACATCGTCCGGCCCGGCCCCCCAGGAGGCAGGCCCCTCAGGGCCCGCGTCTTCTCAGGGGGAACCTCCTTCCATCGCATAGGGAAGCGCGCCCGGTGCCCTCCTCAAGCAGGGCTCGGGGCCTCTCCCCTGGAGGGCCGCCGACCTCGCCAGGGTCACGAGGGAGGTGCTTGCGCACCACTTGGAGGCGTGTCTCGAAGCACGCTTCCCTCAAGAAGGAGCAAGACAAGGAGGGCCAAACCGCCAGGAGTTCGTCAGCGAGGCTGTTCAGGAGCTACAGGAGTCAAGAGTCATGAGAGACAGCCGCCACTTACCCGTTGTGCCCCCCCATCCAGGCAAGGATGGTGGGCTGCGTGTCTGCATCGACATACCAGGGCTCAACCGAGCCGCATCTCAGGAGCGCCTCTGGCCCTCGCAAGTGGGACGCTGCAAAGGTCCGCCTCACAGCTACGTTCACATGCCTTATGGCTTGCCGAACGCGGCTGCCGCGTACCGGCGCCTCATGAGGGCCATCCTGGAGGCTCAAGAGGTCAGGCGTTCCGCAGCCCTGGCGGAGATGGAGATGGTCCGCAAGGAGCCACCAGCGCCTCCGGAGCCTCCCGAGGCCCCTGGGCCTGGGGGCTCGTGAGGATCGGCTCCCGCAGCCCACCGAGTCTGCTTCCCCAGCACCCCTTCGTCATCAACATCATCAGGTGACATCTTTGAATTTTCGTTTCCAGCTGGGAGCGCCCTCAGGGCTGCATTATTCCGAGGCCGCGTGGGTCCGTCCCTGCGGCGTGTATCCCTTTTATTTCATGTTCTTAGCTTACTTTATTGGGGGTGCCCCTCGGGCTGCACCATCCCCAAGTCGCTCGGGTCAGACCCAGCAGCGTGTACCCTTCTTGCGTTTATCTTAGGGCCATGCTTTCGACCCATCATGCTTGTTATTTGGTGCTTGTCCCTGGCACCTTTTCTTCCTGGGTGTCGCAAGCTTGCACATTAAAGGGGGGTACCTGAGCATCGCAACTCAGGGCTCCTACCGTCTCTCCAGCCCTCACCCTCTGGTCTTGTCCACGACATCGCGACCTGGCATACCAGCGACGGCTGAGACCAGCTCGAGGGCCAGGACCCGAGGACGTAGAGTTTCGACATCTAACCGAGCTTGCGCGTTAAGGGGGGGGTACCTGAGCATCACGATTCAGGGCTCCTACCGGCTCTCCAGCCCTCACCCTATGGTCTTGTCCACGGCATCGCGACCTGGCATACCAGCGACGGCTGAGACCAGCTCGAGGGTCGGGACCCGAGGACGTAGAGTTTCGACATCTAACCAAGCTTGCGCGTTAAAGGGGGGGGTACCTGAGCATCGCGACTTAGGGCTCCTACCGGCTCTCCAGCCCTCACCCTCTGGTCTTGTCCACGGCATCGCGACCTGGCATACCAGCGACGGCTGAGACCAGCTCGAGGGCCGGGACCCGAGGACGTAGATCGCCGGCATCTAGCCAAATTTGCAGGAACACATCCCAAGATAAGGCCCAGAGCCAGGCGCAACCCGCCTTGAGGTAGGGCCCCGTGAGTCCCGCGCTAGCTCACGGGTGCCCAGATACACCTCGTCAAGCCCTACCGTGCCAGCCACGTGTCAGGGCGGATCTGTACACGCCCCGGGGGCTCCTCCCGAAGGGGAGCCCCCTCCCACGCACTAGTGGAAGCACCATGCTCCGCGCTGGCTGACGACACTGCCGAGGAGCGGCTATGCCCGTACACATACGGAAGCGCTATGCTCCGCGCTGGTGATAAACAACTGAGGGTGGCCCCCGGGCCGCATCAACCTCAGGGAGCCCAGAGCTCAGTGTCTAGCCTCATCGCAACGCCTCCCCTCGGGAGTGCCACGCGAGGGGGCTGGGCACGGGGGCTGTGCCTGGGTCAC